>NC_041394.2:49113711-49153711 GCF_900747795.2 Erpetoichthys calabaricus
GTTAAAGAGGTTATGAAAAAGTTAAGGAAACATTTTAAAAATAATGTAACATGATTGTCAATGTAATTGTGTTGTCATTGTTATGAGTGTTGCTGTCATATATATATATATATACATATATATATATATATATATATATATATATATATATATATACATATACATATACATATGACATTTTAAAAATTTTCCTTTACTTTTTCATAACCTCTTTAACACAGTACTTCTCCGCTGCGAAGCGCGGGTATTTTGCTATATACATATATATATATATATATATATATATATATATATATATATATATATATATATATATGACAGCAACACTCATAACAATGACAACACAATTACATATATATATATGTAGATATGTATATATATATATGTGTCAATCTATCTATGTATGTATGTCTACACATATATATATATATATATATATATATAGATATGTATATATATGTGTATATATATATGTAGATGTGTATATATGTAGATATGTAAATATTTATGTATATATATGTGTCTCTGTGTGTATATGTATATGTATATATGTATACGTATATATATATATATATATATATATATATATATATATATATATATATATATATATATATATATATATATATATATAATGTGTGTGTATGTATGTGTGTATATATATATATGTTGATATGTGTATATATATATATATATATATATGTATATATATGTGGATGTGTATATGTATATATATGTAGATATGTGTATATGTAGATATGTACCCTAAGTTCTTGTCTATAAGCCGGACTCATGTATTAGCCGGAGACCAAAAATCATACGAATTTTTAAAATAAAATCGTATCATAGATAAGCCGGACTCATGGATAAGCCGAACGTACTATAACCTATAACTAATAGAAGGGAGGGAGGTCAGTGGTCTCACTCGCGCCCATTTAATTTCTTTAAGGGGGGGAGAGAGTGTGAGATATTGGCGTCTCTCTCACTCCCCGCATGGCGCGGTTGGAGCGGCCGGAGCGCGTTCTTTCTGCTCTGGGCATCGCCGAGTCAACACGAGCGCGTAGCGGTCATTTAAATTGTGATTTTATATGTAAGCATATTTAAATATATATCGCGGATTTCTGCGGACAATGGGTCTTTTAATTTCTGGTACATGCTTCCTCAGTTGGTTTGCCCAGTTGATTTCATACAAGGGACGCTATTGGCAGATGGCTGAGAAGCTACCCGGCTTACTTTTCTGTCTCTCTTGAGCTGACTATCTGTGATCCTGACGTATGGGGATTGAGCAGGGGGGCTGTTTGCACACCTAGACGATACGGACGCTCGTCTAAAAATGCTGAAAGATTATCTTCACGTTGCTATCTTTTGTAAAGCTGATTCCTGAAAAGACATGCTGCACAGTGCTTTGCATACTTAAAAGCTCGAAGGGCACGTATTGATTTTTGACTGAAAAACAAACTCTCCCTCTCTCTCTCTTTGTCTGCTCCTGACGGAGGGGGTGTGAGCTGCCGCCTTCAACAGCTTTGTGCTGCGGTGCTTCGCATACTTAAAAGCCAAACAGACATATTGATTTGTTTGCTTCACTCCTTTGAAGAGGAAGATATGTTTGCATTCTTTTAATTGTGAGACGGAACTGTCATCTCTGTCTTGTCATGGAGCACAGTTTAAACTTTTGAAAAAGAGACAAATGTTTGTTTGCAGTGTTTGAATAACGTTCCTGTCTCTCTACAACCTCCTGTGTTTCTGCGCAAATCTGTGACCCAAGCATGACAATATAAAAATAACCATATAAACATATGGTTTCTACTTCGCGGGTGGCTCTGGAACGCAACCCCCGCGATGGATGTATAAGCCGGACTTATGTATAAGCCGATATTCTATTTTTTCATTTTCACAACTTTTTTCCTTAGATAAGCCGCGGCTTATAGACAAGAACTTAGGGTATATATATGTATATGTATATATATGTTTATGTGTGTGTGTATATTATATATATATATATATATATATATATATATATATATATATATATATATATATATATATATATATATATATATATAAAAGACAGCAACACTTATAACAATGACAACACAATTACATTGACAATCATGTTACGTTATTTTTAAAATGTTTCCTTTTTTTTTTCATAACCTCTTTAACACACTATTTCTCCGCTGCGAAGCGCGGGTATTTTGCTAGTATATATATATATACACATACATATATATATATATATATACACATACATACATACATACATATATATATGTATATGTGTATATATATATATATATATATATATATGTATGTGTATATATATATATATATATATATATATATATATATATATATATATATATATATGTATATGTATGTGTATATATATATATATATATATATATATATATATATATATATATATATATATATATATATATGAATGAGTAAGATCAAACTGAGAAGTATTGTTAATACTGTAAAGTATGGAGCCTGTCAAAATTTGCCCTGGTAACTGTCATTTAGATTTTGGTCAGGAACCAAATATTCTTTAGCATGTTTATATATAATCAATATCACTGTTCATTCAAATTTATACACGTCAGTTGTTAGTTTTTTCAGTCTCTCCTACATGCATCAATTTCTGTGAATAATTTCTCTTTCTTGTAAAAAGGCAGGATTAAGCAATAATTTACTTGTAAAAATGTAATGTACGGTTAAAAAGAGGCTCAAACTTTTAAGCAAACAAATGCAAATGCACAGAAACACTAGGTGGGAATGTAAAATATACTTATCTGAATGACTAACCCAATACAAATGTTTCCATTGAGAAGAATTTATCAGCTATGATATTTATTCAAGTGAAAAGTCTACAGGGGCCAGAGATTCTATTATTTTAAAGTGCAATAGCACTTCACTAGTACTACATAATAAGGACAAGTCAGATAATGGAAAACAGCACTAAGGAAGACAAAGGGGCAGACTTTAGACTTTTCAGAAACTAATTATTAATCAGTGAAAGGTCAAGATATTACACTGAAATATAAATGATACTATGTACTATGACTTAATACATAATTCGCCTGCCTCCTCACTCACTCACTCACTCACTCACTCACTCACTCACTCACTCACTCACTCACTCACTCACTCACTCACTCACTCACGTCCGGTCGAAGCCGAATGCGCAGTCGCCTTCTGCGCAGCTGCCCGAAAAACCTTACGAGACCGAAATCCAACCCCAACATCGCGGCAGGCGTCGGATTTAGCCTACGCATTTCGGGATTATTATACTGAAATTCCAAATCCTTCCGCCAAGGCATAGGATATTAGCCCCGATCACAGCCAACCCTCACACTCAAAATAATACGCAAGAACATATTATTATTAAGTACTTTCAGCGGCAGGAACGACTCCACAGCCATCACGATCATTACACTACCGTCGTTCGCAGATGTTGATGTGTACGAAGCGAGGTACACATTCTAAGCCGCATACAAATCTCCACAGGTGGCACGGTACGCATTGTCGTGCGCTGCTACTGAGATCTGAGTAAAATAAAACGCTGCTGGCCTATTCGCACCAAGCACTGAATGTTCACCACACCATCTAGAGTGATTTTAATGCCCCTTGCATCCTCGCCCTTTCAAAACTGCTTATTCTTGCAACTTGGTGCCAACAGCCGCAAAAATTCAAAGAGAAAGGCGACTTCGATTAAAGCTCTAGAGGCCTGAAAGGCGATTTCGACTACAGCTCGAGGCCTAATTACGCATTCTGATTCAATTATGCATTCATTCAATACATCTATATCAGGTTTGTGGTGCTTATACTTATTACTATTCCATATTTTACTGGAACATTCATCATTCAATATTATACTATAGGCCTGGAAAATTCATCAACTAACAGTACAAGCCTGTACAGTAATGAGTAAAGCGGACTAAAATCATTACAAAAAAACTTAGTTTCTTCTTCTACTTTTCGTTGATTTGTATTTCTCATTTTTTCCCTTTTACTGCCATAGGCCTACATAATTATAAAATATGGCAATTTTTATGCACATGACACAAAATACATGTGTTTCCAAATTCAAAGGGCATTCCCTGTCAAACTAGCATTCGCCATGACTATAAACAAGTCACAAGGACAAACATCTGACATGGTAAGAATATTCCTTGCCGAACCCGTTTTCAGCCATGGTCAATTGTATGTGGCTTTTTCAAGAGTCAGAAGGGCAAGTGATGTGAAGGTGCAAGTTAAAGATGGGCCACATCAAGGAAAATTACTACCAAACAGTGAGAGTGTCTTCACAAAAAATGTAGTCTACAGAGAGATTTTACAACTTTAGTTGCATACTGACAGGCCTCCAGTATACAAACAAAAAACGTTGTCATAGCATGTATTTTTTAAGTGTACAGTATTTTTCGCCGTGATAAAGTTATACATATCCCAAACCTCTTAGTTAATTATCATTACTTACATCACTTTCTTATTTATTTCTTACTTATCATTTGTTCTTCATACACTGCTGACACAAACTCGTGCCCGTTTCATCTTACGTTGTCGAAACGGGCTTTTTGTCTAGTTTACCATATTAAGGTATGAAATAAAAAGCACCCATTCAAGATATGAAACAAAATTCTATAACCTTGTCACTTGAACACTAACCTGATTGGCTAATGAAGAAGCAAACATCATCCCTGAAGACAGGAGTGTTCCGATCTAGGAAGTCACTGGCCAGTTCAACCATGACAGGCAACTCGGTTAGTTCTTCAAGAACTTGTCTTGTCTAGTGGGTAAAATGTTGTTAAAAACAATGTATAATTAGTTATATATACTGGACTTTGCAAAAAATTTGGTGGTATGAGTGCTAAATTCTGTACATATGTCAATGTAATCTCCAGACTTGCTAGAAAATGTGTCAAAACTGAAAAACATTGCATCTCCAGCAGAAAGCAGTAGCAGCAAAGACAGAAAGCGTAATTCATTCATTTGGTTTAGTCATTAATGATGCACACTTTACAAAGCAGGTTTATTTAAGCTTTTGCAGATCTGTAATAAACAATAAAGAAGCAGAGTAGTAAAAAAACAAACAAAAAAAAAAAAAACATGCTGCCCACTTAACTGAAAATTTTAAAATTGTCAAACCCAACGGATATAATAGATACAGTGGGTATAGAAAAGAATCTCCCCCTTTGAAATATTCCCATTTTTTTGCTTTACAGCCTTAAATGAAAACACACACAATAAAATAGTTCTTCCCAGCTTTACTTACTGAATGCAACCTATAACATCCAAGTGAAAGATATCATAGCTACAGTTCAGAAAAATTGTAAAAAATCAAAAACAAGACATAGCCTACTGAGATTAATAAAGGATCACCCCCAATGTCAATATGTTGTTGAACCACCTTTTGCTTTAATGACAGCCTTGAGTCTGTTTGGATACTTCTCTATCAGCTTTGCACATCTAGAATGAGCAATATTTGCCCACTCTTCTTTACAGAACTGTTCAGGTTCTGTCAAATTGGATGGTGAGCATTGGTGGACTGCTATCTTCAAATATTTCCACAGATTTTCAATGGGATTGAGGTCTGGGCTCTGACTGGGCCACACGAGGACATTCACTTTTTTCTCCTTCAGCCACTGTGAGGTCAATTTTGCTGTGTGCTTCGGGTCGTTGTCGCGTTGAACCCATTTTCAACTTTCTGGCAAAGGGTAGCAGGTTTTCCTCAACAATTTAACGGTATTTTGCCCCATCCATTTTTCCTTCTACCCTAATGAGAGCCCCAGGCCCTGCAGCAGAGAAACACCTCCAAAAAAGAATGCTGCCACCTCCATGCTTTACTGTAGGTATGGTGTGTTGTGGATGGTGAGCTGCACTGGATTTTACCAGGTGTATGGTTTGGTATTGAGGCCAAATAGTTTGAGTTTGGTCATATCTGACCATAAGACCTTTTTCCACTAGGCATCAGAATCTTCAAGATGCATTCTGGCAAAGCTCAAACGAGCCTTCATGTGGCTTTTCTTGAGAAGTGTCTTTTTCCTTGCAACCCTCCTGAACAAGCCACAATTCTGGAGCGCTTGTGAAATTGTTCTCACATGCACACAATGACCACTCTTTGCCATAAAATCCTGTAATTCCTTCAAAGTGGCCATTGGCCTCTTGGTGGCCTCTCTTACCAGTTTGCTCCTTGCTCTTCCATCCAGTTTGGAGGGACCGCCGGATCCAGGGAGGGTCCCAGTAGTACCAAACACTTGCCACTTCTTTATTATGGACTTTACTTTGGAATTAATAAAGCCTTTGAGTTTTTTTTTGTATCCATCTCCTGCCTTATGTCTGTCCACAACTCTATCCCTGAGATCTTTTGAAAGTGGCTTGACACCCATAGTCAGTTGTTTGCTGTCAGTTGCACTACCAAGCAAGAGAATGCTCCAGGAACAGCTGTTTTTATGCTTCACTAATCACACTGATTACAATTGATCACAGGTGGAAGCCAGTAACCATGGTCTGCAATGGAAATGGTGGTTACTTACACGTGATTGAGTTTACAAATGTTGTTTAGGAGGAGGTGATCCTTTATTAATCTCAGTATTTCCTACTTTTTTTTTTTTTTTTAAATACCTCTGAACTGTAGCTGTGATATCTTTCACTTGGGTGTTATAGATTGCGTTGAGTAACTGAAGTTGGAAAAAATATTGGCTTTCCAATATGTTTTAATTTTAAGCATGTAAAGCAAAAAAAAAAGAATAATTCAAAGGGGGCGATTCTTTTCTATACACAATGTATAAAAGCCTAAAACTGGTCAACAGAATTTTAATAAAATTTGTTGTCTACAAGACTGGGTCAATGTTCATGTCATGGTGCTCCATCCTTTCATATTCTTCAAGCTAAATACATTTAAATTTTAAAAACAGATAAAGGTACAGTAGAGCATGGTAAGAAAAATACATTCTACAAATTGGAAATCATTTTTAATAGAATTTTCCTTCTGCCATTTAAAATAATTTATAAAAAAAGTAATATAACCTTATATTAATGCCTTCCAACTTTTTTTACTTTTATGATTACAAAAGATAAAGATTATCTTATGTATATTTTTATTATATTTATTTATCATTTAAAATTTCTAGTAAATATACTGCACTGGACTGCGGCTGCCTCTTAATCTACATTGACTCCAGGGCTCTGACTAGCTTTCAATTTTTCTAAGATATCTATAGGTCTGACCAGATATGATAGGATATACAAAGCATTCAAAATCGAATAAAAGACAATCCAGACTAAAATATAACATATAATATTACAAAAACATCTTGAACAAATAATTTGTGATACAAACAAAAATCTTGAGCACCTGGACAGAGAGAGGGCTGAAAGAAGGGTCAAAATGATGGTTCTGTTTAATGCCTTCCTAAACAAAGGAGGACTTCATACAGCTCAAGGCTCTGTCACTGATAGAGCACTGATTAATGTGGGGCGCAACAAGATTGCCAGAAATTAGGGTTAGATGACCTTAGTGACAGAGAAGGTCACTGATGTAGTCCAATGCAAGGCCATTTAAAGCTTTGTAGGCTACTAATACAATTTTATATTCAATCCTGTAAGAAACCGGGAGCAGTGTATGTGCAAGCAGGAGGGTTATGATGTAGTCGATGTTGCCGAACACAAGGTAAAGGTTAATGGTGTGTTTTACAGAGATGATTTGCCTATGACACGACGTGATGGCAGAAACCCTCCGAACTTCACAATCATATGGAAACCTTCTGAAATTCACAATATGTATTGTTTAGTTTGATGTACTGTTTTTACTTCTCATTTTTATCACTTAATCTTTGAACAGGTGTGTTAAGTACAAATCCTGGGGGTCTTTTATGCCCACTGCTATCAGGCAACTCAATGCTTCTTCCTGAGGCACCCGTTAAGTTAATTTTGAAATACCATTTTGAAATATCTGCACAATATACATTTAGTTACTTATTTACTTACCTATTTATTTACTCATTATTGCTTACTTATTGTTTGACTGATTGATAGATTGGCTGTATTATTTGTTCTGTGAATATGTATCCTTGTTTTTTATGTTTATGTTGCTGTGTGCATCTGAATTTCCCCATGAGATTAATAAAGTTTATCTAATGACAAATATTCACAGCCCTGACTGTAATATGAGATATTAAAATGAATCAGTTTTACATTAAAAGACTGATAAGCTAAAAATATAAAACATTGCCTGTTATACAGCAGAGGTGTTGACCATACATCAATAGTCATCCAGCATCTCTCACAGATCAAGTAACAAAACGTTGGGTGCAAACTGGAGATAGAGTAAAACAGTATCCTGCGAACCCAGTGTCAATTAAATTTTTGGGCTTGCAAGCAGTTTGCCCTAAACTTTAGTCGAACTGATAAGTGAAAAATATGTTTTATGACTTGTAAAATGGTATTTTAAAAATATCTTTTCTTTGTAGTCAACTAACAGCTACTACCTTGTGTGTGGCATTATAAAACTGGAATTTTTCAGATTGCCATTTCATATTTTACTTCACTTTCAGGAAACACATTCATATTTTTGGATGGGTACATTACATTGTCTTCATTCACAGCACTCAGTCCAAACAAAAAAATGTGGGCTACTCCGCCTAATCTTCAATCAAATGGAGGAGCTAGATGGCATGTGGTTTTTTAAACTTTTGCTGACAGCAGGCTAATTAGTATTTCATTTCAGTTCTCTACACAGACATACGAGGATGTATTCAAAGGGAAAGTTAAACAGCAAATGCCATGCACTGTAAATCTCATTCTGCTTGCCTTTTATAGTGGGGATGCAAGAATTCTGCAGAGAAAAAGTGGTAAAATAATTTCTGACTGCCAAACTACTTTCTTTAAAATATAAACCCTTTAAATGTCTTAATGATCAACGTCTGAGTTATCATGATTATTATTCAGAAAACTTTATCCAACTTTATCCAAAATCACTTATAAAACAAAGCAATATTAGGACACATTTTAGTGATTAGCAGGATAGTTCAAAGATAAAAGAGACAGAAAATATTTTTGTTGAGGATAGTACTATGCTTACTATTACTTAATTGCAAAATAGGTGAAAGAGTAGAGATGATAGAATTAAAATCGCTGTAGATCCAAGATAAGAGGAACTGAAAGCCTGAGCAATGGTGTGTTTCTTAAGAGTGACTGTCTCATTTGTCTGAAATCTGAAGTGTTCATGCACATTTCTGATGCAAGACTGTGTGTACAATACATACTTTAAAATTTGCACCTGACATGTTTGCCAATATCCTAAACTAGACAAAGTATGCCTCTGTGTGAAGAATAAAACTGGTCAGAGCTGCAATAAAAAAAAGCTATTTAATGGCTTTACCTACAAAATAGATCAACATTTAATAAATACTTTGTCAAAAACCAGAATGTCTATACAGTACTTGTATGTCTGTTATATAAGAACATACAATTAGCCCCAGAAATTGACATATTTTAACATATAATGAATAAATATTTAAAATATGAAAAATTCAAATCTCATTTACTCTGGAGACAGTGCTATATTACCCACTTTTACTCTGGAGACAGTGCTATATTACCCACAATGGCAACTTAGCATGGCAATTTGTAATGTTCTGGTTAGGCCATATTAAACTTAGCATTGTGTTTCACCACATCTGTAGTGGCAAATGTGGTGTACAATAGTTTGGGATAGAATGTTTACAAGGCCCTAGTGAAGAGTGTTTAAATCTGTTTACTAAACAATTATGCTGGAATAAGCCAAGTACTATTTGCTTGGTCTTCGGACTTGTCAGGAATTGGTCGAAGCCTGGCTTTCTGCAGCCAGGAATACTTCAGTCCAATCTATAATTTTCACACAAAATAAATATTTATAATAAATAAAACTGACAGCATAAGATTAATTACTGAAATTTTCGGCAACACCCAATAGTTACGCCATAAAGAAATGGCTGCCTTTAAGCAAGGTCAAAAACACAAAAGAACCATTTTAGAAACATAGGCTGCAGTAAACTAGAGAAGCTTAGCCTAAATTCTAATTACTTACAGCCACTCCTGCATGATAACTGGTTCCACAGGCAATAAGAATTAGTCGACGACATCGCTGTATCTCTTTAATATGGTCCTTTAGCCCACCAAGATTCACTAGAATAAAATATTTCACACTTAACGTAAGAATGCCACCTCAAGCCAAACATCCCACTCCAACAGCTAGACCATACAGCAGTAACACAGTGCAACAGCTAAGTCACCATTACTCATTGAGCACACAATCTATTACATGCGTATAACAACCTAAAAAGGGGGGGGGGGGGGGGGGGGGGAGGGGAGAGAGAGACTTTTATAAAGACATTTACTTCACACATATCGTTCACACTGGCTCTGTCTAACTTACCAGTATTATTGTCAAAATTGACCCTTCCCCTCATGGTGTTGACTACAGACTCTGGCTGCTCAAAAATCTCCTTCTGCATGAAAGAGCTATAGTTACCTGCAAGTAAACAAATGAAGAAATATGTGATCTTCTACACTATACAAAGTAATGTTTTTTTTAATTCAACAGCAGAATTCATTGCTACTTATGATGGCATTACACTTCTCAGTTATTATAGTTTGCTGTTTTTAACTTTATACAGCTCACCTCCAGAAACCTTCAGTGTTTCAAGGATATAATCTCTTGTTGCATCTGATGCATTGAAAACTCTGTCTCAGGCTTAAAACATTAAAGCATTATGATGTTTCAAAAAGTATGCTAAAAGGTTAAAAAGATGTGAAAGGATAAACAGTAAAGAGAAGATTGATTCCAAATTTTACTCTCATACGAAGCAAATCATTAAGTGCTGCAGTAAATAAATAAACATACGAAGCAAATCATTAAGTGCTGCAGTAAATAAATAAACACAGAAAAAGAAAACACACAAACCTGCAAGATGTTCTTCACATCATCTGTCTCAATAAGCTCCAAACAGAAGGAGGCTCATATCAAGTTAAAATTTTCCATGTTGACTTGGTGCATATAGAAGGGATTACTTGCCGTACAAATAAAATGAGGGTTATAACCCAGGTTTGAAAGCCTAAAGTATAATGGTCTTAAGTGTATTCTTTCATGTCTTAGTTGTTACATTTTGCAAAAATATAGTGAATAAATATGAAACTACACAATTTTTTAAGTTTTAAAGACTAATGTTTTGTAAACTAATACTGTGTGTGAACACTATAAATTCCATCCAAAGCAACAAGAAATTCTTGTAGCAAAATAGATCCAACAGCTTCCTCTGCTGGTCAAAGGTTGTATATGATGAGTCACAAAAGCCATTCATTGATGCAGTTCTCATTTCAAGGCTAAATTGGTATTCCAGAAAGCAAAACTCCTTAATTCAGTGTATTAACCATGGCTGGGTCTACAATGACAGTTATTTAGGTGCCAACTCTGGAGCCCTGCTCAAAGCGGCATTTATATATGCCAGAAAAAAATGGCCAGTAAAAGAAAAAGTTGAAGTTTTTGTACTGACAGTACAGGCACTCACAGCAATGCTCTGTCTGTCACCCACCACTCTCCCCATTTTAATCCTTATGATTATAAACCTGTCTAGTCAAACCTAAATAAAAAGTTTTTAAAACAAAAATAAGAATGGGTAGGTCATGATCAGAGCTGGTGTTTAACAAGTCACATCAGGTTGTACATTTGATGCGTTACCGTGCCACAAAAAACAAAATGGATGGTCATTCAAAGTGACAAACCAGTGGTATAGTGAAAGGGAGAGTCAAAGAGATTAAAAGAAAATATATTTTTTCAAAAACTATATCATACTGACATTTGTAAACTAAAAAATAAACTTATAAATAAATGATGATTTCAGCAATATGTAAATACCACATTTGAGACTAATAAGACAATCCTTACAGATAATGATGTATTATCAGCAGTGCTAATGTGGAATACAACAAGTCCACTGCAAGAGATATGACACTCAAACCTGAATGAGGAGAGCCTAAGATCTCTTATATATATATATAACGCTTCTGGTTCGTCCTGCTTCCACTTCAAAACCGGTCCCGTCCACAAGCAGCCGACACGGCATTTCTCGATTCCTATTCATCCACTTCCAAACCCTTCCTCATGCTGCCTGTGGCTCCTCTTCAAAACCGGTCACGCCCACACGCAGCCGACACGGCATTTCTGGATTCCTATTTGTCCTCCTCCAAACCCTTCCTCACATTCTTCCAGTGCGATTCCTGCAACAAAACTTTTCAAACGCGAACCTCACTTGCTAAACACAAGAAAAGGCATTCTTCCCAACAACTATATGAGTGCCAGAAATGCAATACGAAGTTCACTACACAAGTTTGTCTGACTAAACACAAGAAAACTTATTCATAACTCTTGCAATGTGACTTCTTCACTTAATTCCTGTCTTCGCGTCCAAGAGTAAAACACTGGGACTCCAGACCAGCAGTGCAAACACTGTCATGCACTATACTGGCCTGCTGAGCGTAATACATCCAACAAGTACTTGAGGTGCTGCCACAACGGTAAAGTAGCTTTACCACCTTTGCAGCAGCCACCTGTGTCTTTACAACAGCTTCTTACACAGCAAACATCAGACGCTAAAAATTATCGTGAACACATTCGGGAATACAACTCTTCTCTAGCGTTTGCTTCCATGGGTGCACAGATAACTCAACCTCCTGGCCACGGACCATACTGTTTGAAAATACACTGGCAAATACATCACCAAATCTCTCCACTATACACTAACACTTCTACCTCTCCAGGATATGGACAGTTGTATGTTTTTGACAAAGCGCAAGCTACTGAAGTACACTTACAAAATAAAGCAAACTCTGCATGCAGCGAAAATTTACTTCTCCAGCTAGATTCCATGCTCAGAACCATCAACCCCTTTGCTAAATCATACAAACACATGCATGAAATCGCTCAGTCCAATCTGTACAAATGGCTTTCAAGGAAAACCCTGGGCAGGATTTACGACGATACAATTACCCGACATGTCACACTGATGTTGCAGCGATTTTCATCGGAGAAGATGGCGAACCGCCTGCCAAGAGGGACATTTGCACCTATCCCATAGGCAACTCCTGTAAACAGATTTCCACACTCAATATGAATTGCGATCCTATGGTTTACCCACTGTTATTTCCTTATGGAGACATTGGCTGGCACAAAGATTTACATGTTCCCGATGAAAGAACCGCCAAGCGAATAAGATTTACTCAATGCCAATTTTACACATACAGATTAGCAATGAGGAATACATTTAGTATTTTGCACTGCAGTGGCAAACTATTCCAACAGTTAAAACAGAGGACGCGTGTCTCAACTATCTCAGATTACATCAACAAGATCTGCTCATGGAACAATACAAATGACTATCAGACAGCACTGCACGCAAACGCTGAAAACAACAACGTACATGTAGGCAAAATGATCATATTACTGTCCACGTTTCCAGGAAGTCCAAGATATATGCAACAAAACTATCAGGATGCCATGGCCATAGTACGTAAATTCGGAAAGCCAGATTTATTTATCACTTTCACATGTAATCCTGCTTGGCCGGAAATTCTACATGCACTGTCGGATACCCAAAGACCAGAGCACAGACCTGAAATTGTAGTACGAGTAGATCTTTCGACTCATTATCTGTCGTCTCCACCGAAACACCTATTCACAACTGCGTCTTTCAAGAAGTATTTATTTCTTCTTGATTTCTGAATTCCTTTCTCACCGTTTTCCGTTCCTATTCTTCGGCTAGTGGTTTTTTATTTTATTTGGTACAAAACACAACCCTAAAACAATCTCTTACATCTCACCTTCTCACCACAAAGTTTCACTGTCCTCTTAAAAGTGTTTACTAGCACACACACTTATCTTGTTCCACCGGAAAAATCCCAGCCCACCTGTTAAAATTCAGTGGGGTAAAGGGTGTTCTATACGATTTGAAATTGTAAAAAATTAAATTCTCACTTAGAGGATATGTTCAAAACTTTTTTACAATATGGCAAGGCCTAATTAATAAAATTTTACATTAAGCCTAAAGCAAAAGAGCTCACCTTTCATGATTTGCTGGAGTTCCATCTGCAGTGTCTGAATGGCACGGGCTGGGAAGTCCCCAGCTGTGCGTTTGATCCGATGGATTGAAAGGCGCCCATCAGTCACAGCTGCTACATCATCATCCTCAAGGAAGATCACCCGGTTTGTGTGTTCAATCACTGCACTATTAAAAGATACAATAAGCCTTTCTGAACCTAATGTGTCAAACAATCTATATTTTTTAAATTATTTTTTTCTCCTGTCCACTATGACCTACCAAGACTAGAACAACCAGATTTAATAACAGTACTCTCTTGCTAGCTGTAAGATGTATGAAGTTAACAAATTGACTTTAGATTTTTCAGAAGTAGTTGTATAGTTATAGTTTATATATATATTATACATTTAAAATGTCTTCAGTTAAATTAGGCCATCTTTGAACTGCTGGGGAATGACTACAAGTTTTTTATATTTTGTTTTATTTATGTCCATATTGTTCTTCATCTTCATTTTACCCTCAGTAAGAAAGTGTTCCCTGTGTTGTTTTATGTAATGCCAGACAAAGTGAAAGAAAAAAAAATAGCACTTATTGTGCAGTTTTACACTGATAAGAGTAGTCACCACTTCCAGTATTTCCAGCTTTTCTAACAACTTGAATGAAGAAAAAAAGAAAATTAGGCAATACATGTTATTTTGCTACAGCACTGACAGCAATTGTAGAGAAATGGGGCATGCCTGTTTATGTAGAATGATGGTAGTCTGTGGAAATGAAGTGAAACTAGCAAAGTTTGGCAAAGCTTGAACATGCATTTGTCGAGTGCTTGCCAGGCACTGTAGCTTGTAAGTATAGGCAATTTCATGCAACTGATCCAGCAAGGAAGTTATTTAATAAAGATCACCCCTTCCTCTTATTTGTAACCTTGTGCAATGTTTAAGTGGGGAATACAATTCCCATCAGCCTGTGCACTGATCCTGATCATTTCAACAGCATTCACAAAGCTTAAATAAGAGCATTGATAAAAGTGCCATGTCATCAAATGCAGCAACTGTTAAATTTTATTTTTTCCGCTCAACAATTTCAGGATAACAAGTTCATTGTCTTGCTGGATTATAGCATTTATCTTAGAGCAGTGTTTCTCAACCTGTGTGAATTTGGGACAGTTTTACCTTTTAAAGTTCCTTGTCAACCAACTGACAGCATCTAAAGAGCCTGGGGGTGGTGCGTTTCCCCTTTCTGTGAATAGAGCACTATTAAATGAGCGGGTGGAAAGGAGACCCATTGAAACAAGCGCAGTTAGAAATGAGGGAAAAATACCGTACAGTGTCATTGATTGCTTTGGCATTCTGGGGGTGTCTCACATGTAACAATAAATCTGTGATAAACTGATTACACTACATTTTTTAGCAGTGCATAGCCTTGTGTGTTGCTGCTTAAAATAAGTTAATAGTCCCAATTATCACTCTATCCAGAGTGGTGGCTCTGAGACTAGGGATCTGCACGAATCCTGTACATGGCAGACGTGACTACTCCGTTGGGCCTTTGAGCAAAGCCCTTAACCTGCAACTGCTTCATCCTGGGTATGATGTTATTCTGCATCCAGCCCTGCAAGCAGGTCCTCCAATTTATAGGTTACATACAACTTGGAGGTTGGTGGGAGGATTGGCACTCAGCCACCATAAAATCACTCACACTGTTCCAGTGTGGTGCTGAGGTGTCACTCACTGCACTAGTGTCCCAATCCAGGTGGTTCTTCATGTGGCAGATATGGCAACGCGCTATAACTGCATGTTCCCTTTATATTTCTTATGCATGTTAAGTATTTGTGATTTCAGTCATCATTTCAAAGATCGGGAAAATATGAAAATACACATTTTTTGCAACACAGTGTTTAATGAATCATTAAGCTTGATTTTAGTGCTGAACTGAAAAATCAGGAAAGAAACTAAAATTAAGGTTCTTAGCTGTTCACTTTTGAAAGTAAAATGAAGTGCTCTGTTAAAAGGGCAGATAGAAACTATGACAAATAAAACAAATAGAGGCTATAGCTACAATATTCAGAAATATTACTTGCCATTTAGATTACAGAAATAAGACCACCCAAATAAACAATTTACAATAATAAGATTCCTTAAATGTACTCTTTAGTTTGTATATAGTATGCTTTTGGCTGTAAGAGATATTTCTGTTATTTGTTAGTATTCAAAAGAAGTGGGCAGCATATTAGATCTGAAAAGTATGCAGTTACATTTCTCTCTATTATAAAAAAAATCCTGGAAAGCAAAAGAAAGGCTACGATACGTGATCATCTCAGAAGACATTTAAAAGACCCGCGAGACCAAAGACACTTTCCACGGTGCGTCTTGCGGGGACCGTAAACATGAGACATTTTTTGTGCAAAGAGGTAGACCCAGGACCGTCTCGTGATGACGTAGAACATGAGATTCTTGCAAGACACGCCCTATTTACAATCTATCAAATAAGACAACAGGGCAGCAAAAAATTTAGTCTTGTGAAGGATTTGAGCACATACAGATCCAGGGTCTCAGCACATATAAAGCGTATAAGGACAATACGTTATAAATGAAACGTCGACGAATAAGCGAAGAAGAAAGCAGCACGGAGAAAAGAGACTCAAAAGCGTTGGAAAGAAAAAAGAAAAAATAATCTAGGTGCAAATTCAGAAAATAAGGCAAGTAATTTTCAGCCCGTAACAAGTGAAATTGAAACAAAGAACATCCAATCGGGCTCAGAATTAAAAGACAGAGTAAAAGACAAAGTAGAGCTTCATAAAGACGTTCACAAATGTTGGCGCTATACACATGCTGAGCAGATTATGAAAGCAGTGCAATTTGAAGGGCTCCAAAAAAAAAAAAACGTATGCGCGATTCAAATGGCGGAGTGGTGGCTCTGAGGCTAAGGATCTGCGCTGGTATCCCTTAGGTTGCCGGTTCGAATCCCCGTCACTGCCAAAAAGGCCACTGCTCTGCTGGGCCCTTGAGCAAGGCCCTTAACCTGTAATTGCTCCAGGGGCGCTGTACAATGGCTGACCCTGTGCTCTGACCCCAAGGGGTATGCGAAAACTACCAAATTCCTAATACAAGAAATTGTATAAGGCGAAATAAAGAACAAAAAAAAAAAAAAAGTGGAGAAAGTTAAAGAATATGAAAGTAGGAAAATGAGAAAGTATAAAAAAAGAAAGTAAAGATTGTGCAAACAAATGGAAATTAATACTCGAAAAAGGGAAAATAATCACCACGGACTAGGTGTCATTGGAAAAAGAAAAAAAAAAAAAAAAAAGGATAAAGCGAGGTCAGAAATAAAAGACAGAGTAGAAAACAAAGTAAAACATCATAAAGAGGTTTACAAAACAAAAGGGCCAAACACATGCAGAGCAGGTTAGAGATAATTCAGGATAGGTTTCTCTGTTTGGAATTTCAGCACAGACAAACCGATCTACATTATCATCAGTTAATAATTTTTCTTGCAAAGTAACCAATAAATGCATGTGAGGTAAAACACATTTTTGAAATTCTCTGACTTAAACTTCAAAGCCTTACAATATTTACATACTTCTGACATATCACCTGTGTCCATATATTTGATCTTTACTTGCCTTTTAGTTATTTCTCTGAGTAATAATTTCTCCTTTTTTGCGCTAATGCGATGTTTACTTTTTTTTTTTTTTTTTGACACTTTCTTTTTTTTCTGCTTTCATATTCTGTATCTTGCTCTGCATCTGTTTCGCGCCTACGTTTTTTTTGGGGTCTTTTGAATTCCAATTTTCATTATCTCTAACCTGACAAAGTCATTAAACACATGTCTCACTGACTTCATTTAAAAGATTCAGACATATTTGGACTGGAAAGATTCCAAATATTGTTTTTACATAAGTCCTGAAATAAAAGTAAAACTAATGAAATAGCACCAAATCAAAGAAAAAAAAAGTGTGTCCGGAACACCAAACACGGGGGTTGGCGAGTGAAGCCCCCTAGTGTTTTTAAACATTCAAACTTTGCATATTTAGTAAAACAAAAAAAATATATAAAAAGACTTTGTCAGCCTGATTACAGAAAAATGAAAACCTATCATCTTTTTATTTGCTAGGCATCACTTGTTTAATTCAATATTTCCCTTAACTAGTCTCCAGATTTGTAAGAAAATAAAAATCACATTTTACAACATTTTGAGTAAGTTATGTGGTTCCAGATATATTAAAATCTAATGCACTGTCTTAGCTTTAAGAATTACCTTGCATCAGAAGCAAAGTAGTACTCCACAGCCTTTTCATCAACTGGGAACAAACAAGTGGTGCTATCTACACGAGGCAGATTGCAGCAGCCTTTTTTGTCTTTTCCTGCTGAAGGACACAAGGCGGTAAATTCAGAAACTTGCTAAATTACACAAGTAATAGTGAAGAAAACATTTAGCATACCACAAAAACTAGACTGAAGAGAGGACACTCTGTATACATTTTCAATAATTATAATACCCATATTGATAACGTATTTACACAACATTAAAATTAAATGCATCAGTACTAAAGGAAAAGTTATTCTAATTAAAATGCCAAACAGATATTAAAATAAACATAAAATCTTTACGTTGGTTCTTACCTGAACGGTATAGTACAGGAATATGGTCTGTGGATAGCTTGTGGTCACTTCTGACACCAATAAGAAGAGGACCTCCTCTCCTATATTAAAATAAACTCCTAATAGAATTATGTCATACCCCACTTTCAAGCCATTTAAAAAAAAATAAAAAGGATTATTAAGGAAGACTAAACCATCTAAAGAGGTTCAGCAGCAATTTATGATGAAACCATACAAAAGTACTGAAGATGAACTGCACATAATGTACCTTGTACCCACAGCTTCCCCAGGGAAATGGATGCTCTTAAACACCAAAGCAAAAGCTCCTTCCTGCAAAAATAAACAAAAATAGCTGTTACTAAGCAAATAAAGACCAAAATGTCATTTCTCACAAATCATTATGCAAAGAAACAAGAACAACAACATAAACAGGGGAAATGTGCACATAGAATAACACTGAAAAGCATTCGTTAAAAATAAATAGTTTTTCTCTAAAACCAAGAAAAGAACCAGAATTAACATTCCCATCTTCCCACAAATTTAAAGTGGTATATGGATGATCATACCAGCTGTTGGATAACTCTTTCCACAAGTGTAGCAAAGCTAATGTCATCAGATTCTCGGTTATCATACATGTATTTGACCAGTTTGGCGATTGTCTCTGTATCTGTTTCTGACTCGAACTCATAACCTTTACTTTCCTGAAAAATGAGTAAACAAAAAGGCAAACAAGGTATATTAATTGCATCTCATTCAAAAGCCACAATTTCAATACTGTTATTATAAATGGGCTTGGTTACTTTCCTTTTTACAGTCAAACCACCATCACCAAAAAATTCAATGAGTGGCACACATCTCTCATGCACTAAAAGTGAGAAGCCAGGAGTCCCCTCTCCACTATGTTAATTTCCCAAAGTATTTGATATTTTCTTAAAATAGCTGAGCCAATCGTTTTATAAATGTAACGCAGAAGTGTTCACACAAAGTTCTGTAATTATACTGTGGCTGAATGTCTTTCACATTACATTTTTGCAGGCTGTACTAAAGGGAGAAAACACTTGTTGGGAATCTGTTCACAACCATTTCTATCCAAGAATTGTTTACATGTCTTTACTTATATCTGTTTTGATAAGAACGAACAGTCATATGAGCAAAGGTCAAACAATAAAACAAAAAATGGATACAGGTAATTTCTTGTGCCTAAATGTGATTTTAAGTACTTGATCAGCTTTGAAGAAGGTGCAAAGCAGGCTGGGGAGTTCATAAAATTGCTGAGAAGGTCACAGACTGCAAAACGGCACCAGAACTTTTAACTAACCAAATAGTCAGTTACAGCATTGCCTGGAATTACCTTGCATTCAACTGTATAAGT
Source organism: Erpetoichthys calabaricus (assembly GCF_900747795.2). Taxonomy (NCBI): domain Eukaryota; kingdom Metazoa; phylum Chordata; class Cladistia; order Polypteriformes; family Polypteridae; genus Erpetoichthys; species Erpetoichthys calabaricus. The sequence continues at coordinate 49,133,754 of NC_041394.2, forward strand.
CAGCTACAGCCAAAAAACATGTAGCAATGACACTTTAGTGCTAATAACAAAATGGTATTTACAAGGTTATCACATTTGCTTACAAACTGGAAATTATTCAGTATTAGACAGTTCAGAAATGCTCAACAGTACAAAAGAACACCAATGAGGAGTAAATCAAGATCCTAAGCAATGATAGCTTGAAAGAGGTAGAAGGTGATATCGGCAGAAGTTATATTTTATGTGAGTGCCCCCATCTCTGGTCCAGATGAAATGACATTTTCCAAACAAACCAATTTCACATGGTCATTCTATAAATCATGGCTAAGCAGGTACAATATTAATGTTTTATATGATTACATTTTTCTTTTCAAAATTTCAGTCAGTTCTGCTAAATTACTTTCTGGCACTTTCTTATGTGACATCTATTGATACAAAGCAGTGTAAAACAGTTTTGAAAAGCAATAGTGCACAGGGCTTTAGAAAACACCAGAGTAGGCTGTTTTCCCTACTTGAGTCTGCAGGGCTATGACCATCACTTTAGGAAGAGTATCCACGAAATCACCAGTGATGTCTCCATTTGTCTACACAGTGGTATCAGAAGGATTATAAATTCTATAAATTCATAACTTCCACCCTTCCATTTTATTCACCAACAAAAGCCCATTTTACATGAAAACAAATGTTCCCTGTTAAAACTGTTTATTGAGAAACCATTTTATCATATATCACTTAATTCAGATCAAAAGGCTGAGCATACTGCAGCCTGTTATAGGTTACTAATATTCCTTCATAGGAATTTTTTTTTCTTCCACGGAACCACAATCAAGCTTATTTTAATTAAATACTTTATAAAAGAGGTGGAGGGGAGAACAGCAGGAGGCAGGCTGAAACAGAAGTATATGTTAGTGAAGGTATGCGACATCAAAAATAAACTTCAACAATGATGTTTAAAGCTCCGTGGAAAATATTAATGGAAGAAAACAAATACCATGGCCTTTAAGCTGGCTGTTGTAAAAGCGCATTGGTAGATCACACTGCCTGACTACTCTGATTTTCATTTATTAGCCAAACCATTCAATGGGATATTCACCTTAGGGCTCATTTATACTTCACGCTCAGAACACGTACGTGCCCGCATCATGGCTGCCACCCGTTCTCAGCGTTCATTTGATGCGTCCTCTGAGCAGGTCTTCAGAAATTAACGCGACGAGTGTGCGAGTTGCAGAACCAGCAAAAAGTCGGGGGGTGCAGTGTACTAAAAGTTGAAATGTGATGTCTCTGTTTACTATCTACATGTGACAGAACGCCGCTTTGCGGATCATACGAGATCGGTGTGCACGCTTCGATGTTTGATAAATTGTTCGATGTAGTGAAGCAAATGCCGACATACAGATGTATTCATGGTGCTTTTATATTCAAGCATCGCATATTCCCGATCAGAATGACACGATACATTTTAAAAGTCTCACATACTGTCTTCTGTGCCGTCTTTTTTTCTAGGGCTTCGTCTGGTCCTGACAACAGCGGATCGCCAGCAATAGATCACCACACTGAGCAAATTAAATGTATGATATTCCAACTTTCTGCACATTCAGAATCCTTAGATTTATACTTGATATCACTTTCATGATGAAAAGCATTAAAGTATGTATAGATAGATAGATAGATAGATAGATAGATAGATAGATAGATAATGAAAGGCACTATATACTAGATAGATAGATAGATAGATAGATAGATAGATAGATAGATAGATAGATAGATAGATAGATAGATAGATTAGATACTTTATTAATCCCAAGGGGAAATTCACATACTCCAGCAGCAGCATACTGATTACATTTTACAGATAAATCGGTAATTTCGTTTAAATAATAAATACTGTTATTTATACTGTTAAAATAATTACACACATGGGGGTGACACAGTGGCGGAGCGTTAGTGCTGCTGTTTTGCAGGGAGTCACGTCGCTGATATTCCCTGCCTGGAGTTTACATGTTTTCCTGCTGGATTTCCTCAGTGTGCTCCAGTTTCCTTCCAAAGATATGCAGATTTGGGGATTTGGTGCCGCTAAAATGACGCTAGTGTATGTGTGTGCTTGTATTCACCTTGTGATGAGCGGAGGCCTCGTCCAGGGATTGTTTCTCACTCGTGCCCAAAGCTTGCTGGAATGGACACATCCCTGGATTTAATCAATAAACATCCTTTTCAGAGATATTGCGGTATGGTGTCATCGGAATTTAATGGGTGTTTTAGGCAATTCACAACACAGAGAAGCCGAACATGTTCTCACCGTGATAATATCTTGCACTGCCACCTGGCGGATTCCTCCAGATTTACATAAAGTACGCGCGCAAGTTTAAACACTACAACGCTTGCGTAGCAGGAGCGTCCGCTGCAGCATGCGTCGCATCACATGAAGTATAAACCCGGTCTTAGACTAACTGCTAAAATTACTTTTTGTCTTAATGAAAGATGCTGATGTATCAAGTAAAACAGATCCTATCAGTTTCATGGACACTAATATTAAAAATTTCAGCTTATGGGAAGAAAAGGTTGATGATAATTAAAAATACAAGCAGGCAATATTTGCTAATACTTAAACAGTATTTTATATACTCACCAGAAATTTTCTAAGGTCTTTGTAGTTCGTAATAATGCCATTGTGAATAACAATAAATTCTGTGGAGAAGAAAGAGAAACTAGAATTCAGTCACAGGAAAATAAATCAATAGCTTCATGTACAACCAATCTAAGCCTGAATATTACAGTGCAATCCATCTGTTACTTCTCAGATATTACCATTGTTTTTGTCAGAACGTTGTGGATGACTATTAACGGGATTTGGCTCGCCATGCGTTGCCCAGCGAGTATGAGCTATTCCTAGGTGAATGTCAAACTCCACATCCAGGTCTAAGTCTTGTTGTTCTGCAACAGAAACAAAGTGCATGAATTAGTAAGAGAAACATCTTTCACAAAAGAAGGCTCACACATACAATTACCATGGAAGATGAAAAAGTAAAAGCCAAAGGATGTTTATCAGTTCTTACTGTGGATCTCTTCATCCAGAGCTTTAACTTTCCCCCGCTGTTTAATCAGTTGGATGGACTTTCCATTTTCATCCCAGCTTTTGCTGTTTCCACTGTCAATTCCTACACCTATATAAAGGGGATAGGATTTGCTATTACAAAATGACAAATTCTATAATAATTCTTATAAATCCAAATAAGTGTTTGATTACCTAATGCAGTACATGTTTATGAGTACCGGCAATGGTGGAACAGGCTATGAACACAATCACTTCAACTTTCCATCCCCACAACTACCCTGAAACATTTAAAGCCACATTAATTTTTTTCTGCATAAAAGCAGAGGAAGGCTTAACCGATTGTGAAAATAGGTAAATGAGATGATGAGAGTATCACCACAAAAATGAAACAGAACTTTGATAGCTATTAAAAAGCAGCCCTGTGGGAATAGAAAACATTATGGGATTGGTTCAAAACGCCACTAGATTTTCAGCAGCCATAAGGCTTATCCATTAAGCTATTAAAATGGCATATTCTCATGATGAATATGCATGAAGCTGACTAACACAAAATCAGCAACTGAAAATTAGTCATTTGATGACACTGGCATACATTAATATAAAATTGAAAATGCCCATCCCTAATCAATCCCCCTATTTTTATATTTTTTAAAGATAATAAAAATGCTAATTATTAAATGAACTAAAAATCCCATTAATCTATTCAAATGAGGATTGAAATTAATTTTGTGGTAATAATCATGTTAAAACATGTTAAACAACCGAGGAGTTTACACATCTTGGGGTGTTGTTCATGAGTAGTATTGATCAGCAAAATTCTCCAAAGCATCTTTCTCAACGAGTATGCTGTATTCTCTGTTAACCCCATTTGTTGAATATTTTCCTAGAAATTAGCCATGTGGCCAGCTTAGGTGAGGCAAGTGCCCCATGATGCTTGATGAGTCCAGTGTGACATTACTGAGCTACAGAAGCCAAGCGCAGAACTTTCATACGTGCGTACTGTAAGATAACTGCCACTCTGCTTCAGACAGACGCGATGTTGTAAGTTGCTCAGTACTCCATCCTTCCAACACAGCATTTGTTTTTATAATAAAACTTGCAGTATTTAATATGGGTATATCTCAATAATTATAGGGGAGAGGTCAAATGTGTTGTACAGCAGAAGATACAATATTATTTATGTTTAAATAAACCTTATTTTTCAAAACTGTCGTTATTACAGAGTGGGACTAGCCAAATTTGTGTGCTATAACATTCACTGCTTTGTCACTTTCATGTTGTTTGATAACTTTTAAGTTTGTGTAGCGACTCAAACTCTGACAGGCATGAGTCTCTGCAGGGGGAGCCATGTAGTGTGAAAACTTGTGAGGACAGCGACCTTGAAGGAAAAAGAGAATGAGTGGTGGATATTGTAATACTGATTTCTGTAAGCTGGTAGCTCAGCTCCACATGGCTAATTTGAATATGTAATTAACCATGTGCTGCCTTAAAGGAGCCTTCCCAGTCCACCATTTATTACTATGAGTGTTTCTTTCTTCTTGATGGAAGAATAAAGTGCAAAGCATCTGCCCAAATACAGTATATGTGAAACAAAAAAGAGGCACCTGCTGCACGGGAGCCACAACTTCAAATAAATGAATGAGCCAGTTTCCATGCAGCCACTTTGTGGACGTTATTTGTATTTTGTTTGCTCCTCTGCATTGAAAGGTGTTAGTGGAGGTGGTTCGACCAAGGCCGGGTTTATACTTCACACGACGATACGCATACTGCAGTGGACGCTCCTGCTATGCAAGTGTTTAACTGTTTATACTTGCGTGCGTACTTTACATAAATCTGGAGGAATCCAGCAGGTGCCAGTGCGTGATATTATCACTGTGAGAACAGGTTCGGCTTCTCTGTGTTGTGAATTGCCTGGAATACCCATTAAATTCCGATGACACCTTACCGCAATATCTCTGAAAAGAATGTTTAATGATTAAACCCATCAATCCAGGGATGTGTCCATTCCAGCAAGCATTGGGCACAAGGCAGAAGCAATCTCTGGACGAGGCCTCAGCTCATCGCAAGGTGAATACAAGCACACACATACACTTGAGTCATTTTAGCTGCACCGAATCCCCAAATCTGCATATCTTTGGAAGGAAACCGGAGCACAGTGTGGAAGCCCAGCAGGAAAACATGTAAACTCCAAGCAGAGAATACCTGCGATGTGACGCCCTGCAAGACAGCAGTGCTACTGCTCCGCCACTGTGTCACCCCCACGTGTGTAATTATTAACAGTAGTGCTGGGCAGTATACCGGTTCATACCAAAAACCGTTTTTTATTTTTGTTATGATATGGATTTTTCTTATACCACAACACCAGTTTAAAGAGCCCAAACAACGTTCGGAACGTGGTGCAGTGGGAAACTGTTTAAGGGGAGGCGCCTATTTCACCGCTGCACCGTTAAACATGCACGCAACAGAGTACATGCGCTAGTGGAGGTATTGAACGGTGAAAATGGACAGAGAACATTCTGAAACTGAAGCTGTAGCAGACGATAAAGTTGAGCATGATGACACAGAAGAACTTTTGCCGAAAAAAGGAGCCGTGTCTGTTGTCTGGAGATACTTTAGTTTAAAAAGGTTGGATGTGGACCATTATGTTCAAATGTGTGAATACTGTTTCTATACTACTGGATAATAAAACAAGTACAACTTGGCTTTCAGTATTTTTTTTCCAATACTGTGTAATGTACCTGGGTACTGTGTAATAGTGTAACGACATGTTGAATTTATTCTCAACATTTCCACTTTAATCTCGATGCTTATGTCGAGATTAAAGTCGACATGTTGACTTTATTCTCGTAATTTGTCATTAAAGTAGAAAATCGTAAACTAAACTTCATCTTAAAATGAATATTTACTAGATTTTCTCAAACCCCATCATAAGTAATGTAGCACATTAAATGCTTTGTGTTAAGTGTTCCCCGAGCCAAGTTAATCGCTACTTGCTTCTTAAACTGACTTCCTCTTGCACTAGGCAGCGGCCACCACACATACAGTAATACATTAATTTCATGATATTCCTGCTCCCTGAACATTTAGAATGCGAAGATAAATACTTGATATCATTTTCATGATGAAATGCATTAAAGCATGTATTAATCATGTGGGGGCACGGTGGCGTGGAGGGTGCACTGCTGTGTTACAGCAATGGGGTCCCGGGTGTTCCCTGCTTTGAATTTGCATGTTTCTGCTGGGTTTACTCGGCGTGCTTCAGTTTTTGTCAAAGTCATGTAGGATGTGGGGTTTTGTTATCCTATATTGACCCTGCTAGTGTATGTATTGCTCGTATTCACCCTGCGATGTACTGGTGCCCTGTTCAGGATTTGCTCCTGCCTCGCACACAATGCTTGCTGGGATGGGTGCAACCCTGAATGGATAGTATAATTCCGGGGTACTCAATAGGCGGACTCCGGTCCGCATCCGGACCCAAATACGGTTAAATCTGGACCGACGCCAAAACAAACATGCAAATTTAATCATAATCCAAATGAGTTCTCAATGAAGTGCGCAATTGTGATTCCGCGCGATATATCTTTGAGGTTTCTACTCGGTTTGGTTGCTTCATCTATGTCCAATCACAGCAGTTGTAACAGTATCGTTCCCACTACTCCCCACCTCCCCCCCAATACTCGCTCGCTCGCTCGCTCATTCACGGCAGCCAGATTTATGTACCGGTCACGTGCTCTGGGTCAGGCCGGTGAACAGGCAGTCTCATCACTCGCAGGCAGTGCAAATTTCGATAACTGAATTTTTTTTTGCTGACTGAAAGTGAAGATGGCTGGCCCAAGACAGTACATTGATAAGAAAAGAAAAGTTGATTTTGAAAACCGCGAATTTAAGAGTGAGTGGACAGAAAAATATGCGTTCGTGCTCCCCGTGGGAAGCAGAAAACCAATGTGTTTAATCTGCAACGAGACGGTAGCAATAATCAAAAGTGGTAATGTGAAACGCCATTATGAAACCAAGCATGCACATTTCGAACAAAATTACCCTCAGAACTCAGAGGTAAGGACCATAAAAATAAACCAGCTGAAATCATCATATGAAGCTACAAGCAGTGTAATAGTTAGATCAGCCACACAACAGGAGCGGGCAACAGAAGCCTCACTTAGAGTAGCATGGGTCCTGGGAAAAAACAAGAAACCCTTCTCTGATGCTGAAGTAGTCAAAGAGTGTATGAGTGAAGTGGTGACTGCTCTGTTTGAAGGGACTCAAAAGGATGAAATAATCCAGAAAATAAACCAAATACCCTTTTCTGATTCCACTGCTGCAAGACGAGCTGAAATACTCGCTGATGATTTACTTGAACAACTTAGTTCTGCTATAAAAAAAGCCAAATTCATTTCATTGGCTGTGGATGAATCCACAGATATCACGGACAATGCACAACTCATGGTCTTTGTCAGATTTTTTGATGAAGAAAAGGGAGAATTTCATGAAGATGTTTTGGGTCTCACAAACCTCCATGGACACACAAGGGGGGATGATATCTATGAAGCAGTGACACAGATGCTTAGAGACAGAGCGATAGACCTGAAGCATGTTGTTTCCATTGCTACTGATGGTGCACCATGTATGATTGGGAAAGAGAGGGGATTAGTGTCACGCTTGAGAACTCACCACCCTGACCTCATGGCATACCACTGCATAATTCACCAGATGGTTTTGTGTGCCAGCCTTGGAGAAAGGTACTCAGAAGTCATGACAACAGTCATGAAACTAGTCAATTATCTGAGAGCATCCTCTGCTTTGCAACATCGTTTATTACGCTCATTTCTAATAGAGGTGAATGCAACATTTGATGATTTGCTCCTTCACAACAATGTCCGGTGGCTTAGTAAAGGCAAGGTACTGGAGAGTTTTTGGGCACTGCGGAAAGAGCTGGAGACATTTCTGTTGGATCAGAAGAGTGCAAAAGCCAAACCGTTTGTGGATTTCATGAAGAATGACGAGAAAATGGAAATTGTTGCTTTTCTAACGGACATTACTTCCCATCTTAATGACCTTAATATGAAGCTCCAAGGCAAAAACAGCACAGTGTGTGACCTCATGTTAGCTGTCCGTGCTTTCCAGAGGAAGCTGGAGGTGTTCAAATGTGACTTACAGCAGGACCTGCTTCACTTCCCAAGACTTTTGGATCAGACTGCAGGAAAACATCACCATCACAATTATGCTGAATTCCTGGACAAGCTGATTAAAAATTTCCAAACTCGCTTTGAAGATTTCCCTTTGGGAAAACAAGTCTTGCTGTGCATCGAAAATCCATTTCTTGTCAAAAATATTGCAGAATTCTCAAATGAAGCCACAAAAGTCTTCCAATGGGCCAGTGCTGCTTCTCTGCAAACAGAGTTAATTGAGCTACAAGAAAACCTAGCACTGCAGGAATCTCACTGTGACCTTGTCACCTTCTGGACAAAGATGGTTACTGCGGCAGGTGTTCCTCTCCTGCAGAAGATGGCCCTTCAAATTCTTACAATGTTTCCCTCAACGTACTGCTGTGAATCTGCCTTTTCCACTATGAACATGGTGAAAAACACATACCGCAACACCCTCACCAATGAACATTTACATCAGTGCCTCCGCCTTGCCCTCACACCTTTTATGCCCAAGTTCAAACAACTGGTGGCACAAAGAAGGTGTCACCTTTCACACTAAAAGGCCTACCATGTCATTTTTTTGTGTATAGTTCTAAAGTTTGGGGATTGCCTTTTTTTGGAGTTCTCTATTTGGAATTTGACCGTCACTTTTCCGGACCTCAGACTGAATGGAAATTTAGTAAGTGGACCTTTCAAATTTATATTTGAGTAGCCCTGGTATAATTAAACATGTATAACGAAGATTTTTTTTAAAAGTTCTGAACACTCCGCGGTCTAAGTTTAGTTTTAGTTTTAATTTCACGAAAGACGTTTATCGTGTGGTGATTGGTTATGTGGAGAAAGAAAAAGGAAGGATAGGAACTGGGGGTTTGGTACATCAGAGAGAGAGAGACAGAGACAGCACGCATGCAATAAAGAAAGCCTGATCAGAAGAACATCCATTGAATTCTGTGCTTGTCTCTCCGACCACCAGATCACAAACCCAATATTTACACAATATGATTACATCTTGCCTGAAGAAGGGGCCTGAGTTGCCTCGAAAGCTTGCATATTGTAATCTTTCTAGTTAGCCAATAAAAGGTGTCATTTTGCTTGGCTTTTCTCTACATTCATAATGGCTAACACGGTACAACACCCTAGTACCACAATATTTAAGTTAGACCTGTGCGATACCCATTCATACATCAAGTTTTTTGGAGCCTCGTCACACCTGCCATAAAGTTGTCTACACTGAACGTACACCAGGGGACCCCTTACTGCGTGGCGGCAGCACTACCGTGCATGTTTAATACCTGCTTTAATGCATTTCATCATGAAAATGTATCTTAGCATTCTACATTTCAGAAAGCAGGAATATCATGAAGTGAATGTTTTCTGTGCGGCGGTCGTTGCCTGTACCTCCTCTTAGTGCAAGAGGAAGTCAGTTTAAGAAGCGCGTAGCAATTAACAACTGGATCGGGGAACACAACACAAAGCATTTAATGTGCTACATTAACTTATGACGGAGTTTGAGAAAATCTAGTAAATTAAATATTGATTTTAGGATGAAGTTTAGTTTACGACATTCTACTTTAATGAGAAAATAAACTTTGAGAATAAAGTGGAAACGTCGACTTTAATATCGACATAAATGGTGAGAATAAAGTAGAAATGTCGACTTTAATCTCGACATAAGCGTCAAGATTAAAGTGGAAATGTCGAGAATAAAGTCAGCATGTCGACTTTATTCTCGACATATAGTTTATTTTCTTCACTGTGTCAGTATTTTTTTTTTCTTCACCATGGCCCTAATACACTTCCGTAGGGTTATGCCACAAATAGCATTATAAATGCAAGTTGCAGTTTTATTATTTATGTATATAGCTTAGCTTGAAGCAAGGTCCATATTAATGCAGTTTGCCTTAATGATGGTTCAGTTGGTAAAGATATCATCACCAAGTTGCACTTGTTTATTTTATTTTATATTAATTTGGTGAGTACTGTGTAATGCACCTGGGCTTGAAGTCTTGGAAGTAATAGTATTATTATTGGAAGTTGCACTATTATTTATTTTGTTATTATATATTAGTTTAAATATTATGCAGTTTAATGATGGTAAAGTTGTTTAACAAGTCACTTTAACATGTCAGTGGACAGAGATTGTTAACGTTAACAAAGTGTAGTTGGTTTACAAAAAATATTTACTATTTATTCCTTTTCTAAGACATGTTCAGTGCAATACAACTTTTGACAAGCACCTCTGGATATTTTACTAAGTCTAAATGGCTCTTTGGATGGTTGAAAATATGTTGTCAAAATTTTAAGTTAAGTTGTTTGCAAACTTTGTTCAATAAAAAGGCTCTATATTTTGACTGCATCTGTCATGCAATGTGATTCCTTCTCTTGATTAGTGCCACCCCCTTGAAAACTATCACTTTATGGGGCCATGCAAACCTGTATTAATACGTGCGTGCACATTAAAATGTTTTTTTGTACAATGTACAATTCTCATGACAGTGGAATAGGTTATTCTTAGCCAGTAATTGCAGTGGAAAATGTGGTTAACATCCACTCATGCATGGGGAAAAAAATACTATGAAACCGGTATAATTTTGAAAAATACCGTCCAGCACTAATTAACAGTATTCATTATTTAAACTAAATTAACAATTTATCTGTAAAATGTTACATACATACTTTAATGCAATTAATCATGAAAGTGATATCAAGTATAAATCTAAAGATTCTAAATTTGCAGAGAGTTAGAATATCATACATTTAATGTGTTCTGTGTGGTGATCTATTGTTGCTTGCCGCTGCTGTCAGGGCCAAGAAGCTTGTAGCGATTAAAAACTGGGATGAGGTTTACGACGGTCTGCTTTAATGATAAACTATGAGGTTAAAAGTGGACATTTTGAGATTAAAGCCAAAATTTCCACTTTAAATCACAAAATACACATTTTCACCATGTCCTTAATATTTTTTCTCCATCCATCCATCCATCCATTCTCTTCCGCTTATCCGTGGTCGGGTCGCGGGGGCAGCAGCTTGAGCAGAGATGCCCAGACTTCCCTCTCCCCGGCCACTTCTTCTAGCTCTTCCGGGAGAATCCCGAGGCGTTCCCAGGCCAGCTGGGAGACATAGTCCCTCCAGCGTGTCCTGAGTATTCCCCGGGGCCTCCTCCCGGTTGGACGTGCCCGGAACACCTCACCAGGGAGGCGTCCAGGAGGCATCCTGATCAGATACCCGAGCCACCTCATCGGACTCCTCTCGATGTGGAGGAGCAGCGGCTCTACTCTGAGCCCCTCCCGGATGACTGAGTTTCTCACCCTATCTTTAAGGGAGAGCCCAGACACCCTGCGGAGGAAACTCACTTCATCCGCTTGTATTCGCGATCTCGTTCTTTCGGTCACTACCCATAGCTCATGACCATAGGTGAGGGTAGGAACATAGATTGACCGGTAAATTGAGAGCTTTGCCTTATGGCTCAGCTTCTTTTTCACCACGACAGACCGATGCAGAGCCCGCATCACTGCGGACGCCGCACCGATCCGCCTGTCAATCTCACGCTCCATTCTTCCCTCACTTGTGAACAAGACCCCGAGATACTTGAACTCCTCCACTTGAGGCAGGATCTCGCTTCCAACCCTGAGAAGGCACTCCACCCTTCTCTGGCTGAGGACCATGGTCTCGGATTTGGAGGTGTTGATTCCCATCCCAGCCGCTTCACACTCAGCTGCGAACCGATCCAGAGAGAGCTGAAGATCACGGCCTGATGAAGCAAACAGGACAACATCATCTGCAAAAAGCAGTGACCCAATCCTGAGTCCACCAAACCGGACCCCCTCAACACCCTGGCTGCGCCTAGAAATTCTGTCCATAAAAGTTACGAACAGAATCGGTGACAAAGGGCAGCCCTGGCGGAGTCCAACTCTCACTGGAAACGGGTTCGACTTACTGCCGGCAATGCGGACCAAGCTCTGACACCGGTTGTACTCCCGGAGCACCCCCCACAGGATTCCCCGAAGAACACGGTCGAACGCCTTTTCCAAGTCCACAAAACACATGTAGACTGGTTGGGCGAACTCCCATGCACCCTCCAGGACTCTGCTAAGGGTGTAGAGCTGGTCCACTGTTCCGCGACCAGGACGAAAACCACACTGTTCCTCCTGGATCCGAGGTTCAACTATCCGACGGACCCTCCTCTCCAGAACCCCAGAATAGACTTTTCCAGGGAGGCTGAGGAGTGTGATCCCTCTGTAGTTGGAACACACCCTCCGGTCCCCCTTTTTAAAGAAGGGGACCACCATCCCGGTCTGCCAATCCAGAGGCACTGTCCCTGATGTCCATGCGATGTTGTAGAGACGTGTCAACCAAGACAATCCTACAACATCCAGAGCCTTGAGGAACTCCGGGCGTATCTCATCCACCCCCGGGGCCCTGCCACCAAGGAGTTTTTTGACCACCTCGGTGACCTCAGTCCCAGAGATGGGGGAGCCCACCTCCGAGTCCCCAGGCTCTGCTTCCTCATTGGAAGGCATGTTATTGGGATTGAGGAGGTCTTCGAAGTACTCCCCCCACCGACCCACAACGTCTCGAGTCGAGGTCAGCAACTCACCATCCCCACCATATACAGTGTTGACACTGCACTGCTTCCCCCTCCTGAGACGGCGGATCAGAATCTCCTCGAAGCCGTCCAAAAGTCGTTCTCCATGGCCTCCCCAAACTCCTCCCATGCTCGAGTTTTTGCCTCAGCAACCACCGAAGCTGCATTCCACTTGGCCTGCCGGTACCTACTAGCTGCCTCCAGAGTCCCACAGGACAAAAGGGACCGGTAGGACTCACAACACGTTTGGGCGTACCAGGCCTGACCGGCATCCTCCCCCACCATTGAAGCCAACTCACCACCAGGTGGTGATCAGTTGACAGCTCCGTCCCTCTCTTCACCCGAGTGTCCAAGACATGTGGCCGCAAGTCCGACGACACGACCACAAAGTCGATCATCGAACTCAGGCCTAGGGTGTCCTGGTGCCAAGTGCACATATGAACACCCCTATGCTTGAACACAGTGTTTCTTATGGACAATCCGTGACGAGCACAGAAGTCCAATAACAAAACACCACTCGGATTCAGATCGGGGGGGCCATTCCTCCCAATCATGCCCTTCCAGGTCTCACTGCCATTGACCACGTGAGCATTGAAGTCTCCCAGCAGTACAAAGGAGTCCCCAGAAGGTATGCCCTCTAGCATCCCCTCCAGGGACTCCAAAAAGGGTGGGTACTCCGAACTGCTGTTCGGTGCATACGCACAAACAACAGTTAGGACCCGTCCCCCCACCCGAAGGCGGAGGGAGGCTACCCTCTCGTCTACCGGGGTAAACCCCAATGTACAGGCTCCAAGTCGGGGGGTAATAAGTATGCCCACACCCGCTCGGCTCCTCTCACCGGGGGCAACTCCAGAATGGTAGAGAGTCCAGCTCCTCTCAAGGAGATTGGTTCCACAGTCCAAGCTGTGTGTCGAGGTGAGCCCGACTATATCTAGCCGGAACCTCTCAACCTCACGCACAAGCTCAGGCTCCTTCCCCTTCAGAGAGGTGACATTCCACGTCCCAAGAGCCAGCTTCTGTAGCCAAGGATCGGACCGCCAAGGTCCCCGCCTTCAGCCACCACCCAACTCACATTGCACCCGACCTCCTTGGCCCCTCCCATAGGTGGTAAGCCCATGGGAAGGGGGACCCACGTTGCCTCTTCGGGCTGTGCCCGGCCGAGCCCCAAGGGTGCAAGCCCGGCCACCAGGCGCTCGCCATCGAGCCCCACCTCCAGAATATTTTTTCTCTGTGGCTCAAATACAGCGCTGTATATTATATGTTGCTGTTGTGAAGTTCCAAAAAAGACGGCACAAAAGATGGTATGTGAGACTTTTAAAATGTATTGTGTCATTACGATCGGGAATATGCAACGCTTGAATATAAAAGCACCACAAATGCATCTGTATGTCGGCATTTTGCTTCACCACATCCAACCATTCATGAAACATCGAAGCGCGCACATCGAACCTACTAGGATCCGCATAGCGGCTTTCTGTCACATGTAGATAGTAAACAGTGACTCCGATGTCACGTTCCGACTTTTAACACACTGTGCCCCCCCCCCCCCTTGCTGGTTTCGCGTTAATTCCTGAGGACCTGCTCAGAGGACGCGTCAAATGAACGCTGGGAATGCGGGGCAGCCATGATGCGTTCTGAGCGTAAAGTATAAACAAGCCCTAAGGAGGTGATTTGGGCATGTCCAAACTGGTGAAGACCTTGGAGCAGACCCAGGAAATGCTGAGGAGAGTATATCTCTCAGCTGGCCTATAGAATACCTAAGGATCCCAAAGAGGAGTTTTTTGGGTGTTAAGGGATGATAAAAGATGCACACTGATATTATTCTGCTTTATAAATTACTAGCAAAATACCCGCGCTTCGCAGCGGAGAAGTAGTGTGTTAAAGAGGTTATGAAAAAGTAAAGGAAACATTTTAAAAATAACGTAACATGATTGTCAATGTAATTGTGTTGTCATTGTTATGAGTGTTGCTGTCATATATATATACATATACACATATACACACACATATACAGATATATTATATATACATATACACATATATTTTTATATATATATATATATATATATATATATATACACATACATACATACATACATACATACATACATATACACACATACATACATACATACATACATACATATACACACATAGATGCACTTACAATAACATAGAAATCAATATAAACAACATTAACATCATTATCATATGAGAATATGAAGTAATATATAAGAAGCACATTTCATATAAATATAAATAATTAAACAGTAAAATCTTCTTGTATAATTTGCTACCGTGGCTTTTCGTTGCTCTGTCCAGGATTTTAAATCACCTGTAGCTTGCAAACTGTTTCACCTATTGACTTGAAATCTGGTACACATATAATACGTCACGTCTGCTATCCGCTTTATGGGTGATGATTGTATTACTCTTTTTATGTTTATTTTATTTTAGAATCAACTCCTATCTGCGCACACCAGGGCGGCCGTGGGCAGATGCGTATGGTGTATTCACTCCATGTTATCGTGCATTGCGCTGTCACTGGTATTTTGATAAAAGAATTTGAACAATATATAAGAAGCGTATAAATTATTAAACAGTAAAACATTAACATTTAAGAAGTAAAGTTAAATTGAGTACTACTGCAGTGCCTTCGGGTATACCTCATTTTTTGTTTGCCCATTACATGCTTAAATGTATACATTTTTTGGTGTACCTACCCGAGAACACGCGACATATAACCGAGCGTGGGAGAAGCATGGATTTTAAACACGCGTTGAGTTCATCTGCTGGTCTCCCTCGTGGAATAACTGGTAATGTTTGACTAAAATGTACAGTGAGTAAAACGACATTACCTCCTTTTTTTTTTGTACGATCTCTGAGATCTTGCTTTTTTCGGTTCAAGGCTTCATAAGCTCTTTTATGTGCCATGGTGTACTTAATAAGTACTAATTATCCCAAACCATCATCTTTGAATGTTGCAAGACTTTCGCCTTGTATGTAGATCGGGGTAATTACATTCATTGCATTCCTAGTCTGAATCACAATCTGATTGTATGGGTGGTTACCTGGCACTGTAGGGTTGCCACCCGTCCTTTAAAATACGGAATCGTGCCGCGTTTGAGAATGAAATTGCGCGTCCCGTTTTGAATCAATACTGGATGGGATTTATCCCGTATTTTTTTTATCATTTTTTTTTTTAAAGCAGCGTGTCATGCAAATCATCCCACACGCATTTTATGAAGATGCCTCCTTTCCTACTTTTGATTGGGTAATACTTGATGTCATCGTTAGTTTGATTGGTCTTTTTAACTGTCCAGTGAGGAGGGCGTGTCTTTTAAGTAGAGTCTGCAAAGTGTTGGCACTGAGATGTGGCGTCAGCGCCATAGTTGAAGCCCCTAACGTTGCGGTCAGCAAGTCGGCTAACATCCGCCATGTGCCGTCTTTCAGTTGCGAGAAGCAGATCATAGAATGGTTGAAACTGTTGCCCCTAACGTTGCGCTACGGCGTGTGGTTCGTTTATACCTCGTGTCTTCTCATTAAACTTTTATCTCGCGAATATGTTATTGCAATCCGCAGCGGGAGCGTTTCTATAAACTTAATTTAAACTTACGTTTTACACCGTGCTTTGTTTCCCTTATGAACATGCTTGTATGCTTCACTCGCTCCGTTCTCAATTGTTTAATTAATTTTTTGCTCTTCGCTGTTTCCGGCTCTTCCTCCATTTCCCCCTACTTCGTTCTTTTATCTCGCGAATATGTTATTGCAATCCTTAACGGGAGCGTTTCAATAAACTGATTGAAAATAGTTTTGCATTTACCTTTTTAGTAAAAGGCGAGCTTTTAAGCTTGAGAAATCACCCCGTAAATGCACACGTTTAATTGCACATGTGTTAATATGTATGGTTACACAGTATTAAAAGACAGTGAACAACGTCAGTTACCTTTGTTCCCGCGTTTGATAAAAGGTGAGCTTTTAAGCCTGAGAAATCACCCCGTAAATGCACACATTTAATTGCACATGTGTTAATATGTATGCTTACACAGTATTAAAAGACAGTCAAAAATTAACGTCATTTACCTTCGTTCCCGCGTGTGACTCGTGCTGTAAATCTCTTCCTTGTTTTTAGTTCACGTGATTACGTAGGAGGCGTGATGACGCGATACGTGACTCCGCCTCCTCCATTACAGTGTATGGACAAAAAATATGTTCCAGTTATGACCATTACGCTTTGAATTTCGAAATGAAACCTGCCTAACTTTTGTAAGTAAGCTGTAAGGAATGAGCCTGCCAAATTTCAGCCTTCCACCTACACGGGAAGTTGGAGAATTAGTGATGAGTCAGTCAGTCAGTCAGTCAGTCAGTGAGTGAGTCAGTCAGTGAGGGGTTTGCCTTTTATTATTATAGATAAAGATTATAAATTATAACAGTTATATTTAAAACCTAATGATCCATGGGTTGCCTGGGAAAGGTGCAGATTACATTAAAAAAATAATTATCTGTGATTATTATGGATACAAAATAATTAGTCTTAAAAAGTCATTATCACAGCAACCTGTCACATAATAGGTTAAAAAAAAATCACCCAATTTACACACATATTTAATATAGTATTTTATTTTTATTCCTAGTATTAGCGCCAAATATAAATGAATATTTTATCATTTGATGATTTGTAATGGAAAAAAAATTGCATTTCAAGTGAAGTAATTTTAATGATATTTCCAATGTACAGTATGTATAAACCAGGCATACAACTTTTATGCAACTTGAGCAGAGGCCACATGTATTAAACACTGATATTAGGGCAGCAGGTGAGTACTCTAAATCAGCGGTTCTCAAACTGTGGTCGACGACCGTAGGGGGTCCGCAGAAAGGGTGAAAATTGCTTACAATTAATAACTTCTTCGCTAAACGCCATTTTATCCAATCGGATAATGCGAATAATAATCAACTCGCCCCTCACTACTGTTTATATTCTATATATAGTATATATATATGTCTATTACGAACTATTCTATGATGACATCATTATAGACGCAGCCTGTAATCGTGCACAGTTTATGATTAATTATTAAGTTATACAGTGGTAATTCTTGCTTGTTAAATTGTTTTTCGCACGCCCAACTAACGTATGGATAAATATTTGAAGCGTAAGCGGATATCTGAAGAAGAGCACGGGGGTAATGGAAATAGTGGCGATGAACTGAGACATGATGCCGAAAGAGAGTCAGCACCGCGTAAGGCAAAATTACGTAAATATGATTCTGAATATTTACAATTTGGATTTATACCGTACAAAGACAACAGTGATCAGCCACAATGTGTCATTTGTTTAAACGTGTATTCGAACGAAAGTTTGAAACCTGCTAAACTGAAGCGCCATCTTGTAACAAAGCATAATGAACTAAAAGACAAACCCGTTGATTTCTTCAAACGTCGAGCAGAAGTGTATGCAAATCAGCAGAAAATTATTAGCACTGCGACAACAGTGAATGAAAAAGCTCTTAAGGCTTCGTATATTATGGCAATGCAAATAGCTAAGAGCAAAAAAGCACACACGGTTGCGGAGAGTTTGATTATGCCAGCGGCTTTAGAAATATGCGAGATAATGTTAGGAAAAGAAAGCAGCCGAAAATTACTGTCTATACCAGTATCAAACGATACCATCAGAAGGCGAATTTGCGACATGTCCAATGACATCCAATTACAATTGGTTGAGCGCCTACAAAACAGTACATTTTGCCATACAGTTGGACGAAAGTACCGATATTGCAGGCCAAGCGCAGTTACTGGTCTACGTTAGATATTGCTTTGACAATGATGTGGTCAAGGACTTTCTGTTCTGCAAACCTGTGCCACTTAGAACGACAGGTGAAGATATATTTGCAATGCTAAATGATTTCTTCATTGCTAACATGCTTGAGTGGTCCAGCTGTATTGGTATTTGTATGGACGGAGCTGCAGCAATGACAGGTCATAAAAGTGGGGTTGTTTCACACGTACGAACTGTTTCTCCGAATATTATTTCCATACATTGCATGATTCATCACAAAGCTCTTGCTAGTAAGAATTTAAACGAATCCTTCGGTGAAGTGCTAAATACATGCATTAAACTAGTTAATTGGATAAAGTGCAGACCGTTGAATGGACGACTGTTTGCTGCACTGTGCAAAGAAAGCGGCTCAGATCATCGACATCTGCTGCTACACACAGAGGTTCGCTGGTTGTCACGCAGAAAGATACTTCAACGCGTCTTCGAGCTTCGCAGTGAACTGGCATCATTTTTGACGGATAAAAACACGAGTACAAAATAAAAGCTGTGATATGTTTGAACTGTTTACTGAATTTCTGAATGAAAACAATATGGCCATTGATAACTTGGCAACAGATATCTTTGACCATTTGTCGGCGATGGAAGAATACTTTGACAGGTACTTTCCAACAGATAACATTGCAGATTATGACTGGATCAGAAATCCATTCAGTTGTCAGCTTACCGACTTGACCGGGAAGGAAGAAGAACAGTTGGCTGAATTGTCTAGTGACAGAAGTCTCAAACTTAAATTTCAAGAACAAACATAAAACGCGTTTTGGTGCAACATTAGGAACGAATATACGCTTTTAGCTGAGAGAGCATTGACTGTGCTGGTCCCATTTGCAACTACCTACCAGTGCGAAGTATCGTTCTCAGCATTAGCTGTGATAAAATCTAAGTTTAGATCACGTCTCCAGGTGGAAGATGACATTCGAGTGTGTCTATCAAAAATCTCACCAAGGATAGACCTTCTCTGCCGACAAAAGCAAGCCCACACATCTCATTAGTTTCTATGAGTATTAGAGTCTAATTAGCAAAATACCCGCGCTTCGCAGCGGAGAAGTAGTGTGTTAAAGAGGTTATCTATACTAATAAAAGGCAAAGCCCTCACTGACTCACTGACTGACTGACTGACTGACTGACTGATTGATTCACTCATCACTAATTCTCCAACTTCCCGTGTAGGTAGAAGGCTGAAATTTGGCAGGCTCATTCCTTACAGCTTACTTACAAAAGTTAGGCAGGTTTCATTTCGAAATTCTACGTGTAATGGTCATAACTGGAACCTATTTTTTGTCCATATAGTCTAATGGAGGAGGCGGAGTCACGTATCACGTCATCACGTATTACGCCTCCTACGTGATCACTTGAAGTGAA
>NC_041394.2:49158711-49168711 GCF_900747795.2 Erpetoichthys calabaricus
GACCCAAGCATGACATTCTAAAAATAACCATATAAACATATGGTTTCTACTTCGCGGATTTTCCTATTTCGCGGGTGGCTCTGGAACGCAACCCCCGCGATGGAGGAGGGATTACTGTATATATATATATATATATAGGATAGATAGATAGATAGATAGATAGATAGATAGATAGATAGATAGATAGATATATATATAGATATATATATATATATATATATACTGTATATATATAGATAGATATATATATATAGATATATAGATATATATATATATAGAGAGAGAGAGAGACAGAGAGAGAGAGAGACAAATCCCTGTGCTTCGCAGAGGCGAAGTAGTGCTTTTAAATTTTTATTAAAAAGAAAAGAAAATCTTTTTAAATTGAGGGAAAATATACCAATAACAATTTGTTAAGGATCTGTTTTTTTTGTGAAGCTGCCTTTACACAGCTTCTCCGCTGTTTTATAAACGAACGCCATATAAAGCCGTCCTTTCTCCTTGCTTAGCGGTTCTGTATTCTTTTATTGTTCGTTTATTACGATTGTTATTGTTATTGTGTAGCTATTTGAGACTCACTTTTCTGTTCAGGTACCCATTCCCTTTATGTAGTCCGCGGATTCTCCGCTATTTTTTGTTCGTTTATTACGATTATAGTTATTTATTGATTCCCTTCTTTAGCTGACTGCCTGCTCATATAAGGCACTCTGCTGTTTTTTTGTGAAGCAGCGTTTACACAGCTTTTCCGCTGTTTAATAAACGAACACCATATAAGGTCTTCCTTTTTCCTTGCTTCGCCAAGGAAGCAGCCTTTTTATTTAATCCACGGGTTCTCCGCTGTTTTATTGTTCGTTTATTACGATTGTTATAGTTCTCTTTGTATACCATGTTGTCAGTTCAGCACTCCAGTTGTAATATGACCAAGCCGTGCAAACTTACTGTTGAGAATGCAATGTATAGTTGATCAGGAGAAAAGCAATCTTACCTCAAATCAAAGGCAACCTTTTGTAGGTCTATGAACTTAATTTATGCGTCACTCACTCGCTTCTTATTGTTTCGCTGCCTTCTCAATTGTGTAATGAATGTTTTCTTCAGCGCTCTTTGGGGCTCTTCCTTGTTTTTTATGTACTGCGTTCACAGTCAGTTCACGTGATTACGTGGGAGGCGTGATGATGCGATACGCAACTCCGCCTCCCACGGCCATCGAGCTGCAGTCTATTATAGTATATGGACAAAAAAGAGGTTCCAGTTATGACCATTACGCGTAGAATTTCGAAATGAAACCTGCTAACTTTTGTAAGTAAGCTGTAAGGAATGAGCCTGCCAAATTTCAGCCTTCCACCTACACGGGAAGTTGGACAATTAGTGATGAGTGAGTCAGTCAGTGAGTGAGTCAGTGAGGGCTTTGCCTTTTATTAGTATAGATGAACAATGTTGTATTGTAGTTATGCAGTATGAGTATTAAGCATTAAATATTGTAGTTGTTTTGCATTTTTTGTTTTTGCTAAGCAGGCTTTAGTCCTGTGACTGTCGTATGACACTGTATCATTGACTGTCAATAGTTAGTGTTGTTATGATATGACTACAAAGAATGGTTTATTTTATAAAGTCGACTTTAGATAAAAGAAGTTTACACTTTATGCCTGTGGCTATTCTATTATAATTTGGGTTGACAAATCAGGCCGCATCAGGGGTCCGCGAATATCGCATGGCTTGTAAAGGGGTCCCAGGACTGAAAAAGTTTGAGAACCGCTGCTCTAAATAACCTTGTTTAAGTGAGGGTGTGCACTCTCATGGTCTAATGTTGCTTCAGAGGTGTGTAAAACAATCATCGAGTAAACTATACATTAATGAATGTTGGAATGAAGAACTGTTTGTGTCAGACAAAATTTTGAAATTACTTATTATGATTCAGGGTTAAGGAGAGCTGAAGGCTATCCTCTTAGCATGGAATCACATGCAAATAGCTAAAACAATTTATTTCTACATGTGCACAAACTGTCTTCTCATTATGAGCTTCATATATTAAACTAAATGATGGTACATTTGACTGTGGTTAAAATAATAAATCTCACCTGCTGAGTCGTAACCTCTGTATTCCAACCGACGCAGACCCTTGATTAGAATTTCAAGGATCTCCCGACGAGTCCGAGGTACATGGTAGTTCAGGTAAGCAAATATTCCTACAAAGTAGAGGGAGAAATATCTGGTCAGGGCAAGTTTTGTAAAACATTCACAACCAAATTTTCATTTTGTTACGGTTAGTCTGGATTAAGCAAACATACTTTAGGAGATGCAAGCGTATTGCTCCAATTTAAATGACCAGGAGAAAAATTGGGAGGTGGACATTTAACATAAAAAATGCAGATGAAGTATAATGTCATTTTACTTGCTTGGTCTAGTGATGGAGAGTAACAATACACAAATTTCACAATAAGATGTGAATGTCAATTCAGGTTCATGATACAACAGATTTTCCTGTTAACTAAAGCAACTTTGGGGGCATGTATTAAAATATGGTACTCCCAAGAACAGAAGAGCACAACTTTGTACAACTATGATTTGGGTTACTCTGCCTATAAGCAGTAACAAACTTATGTATACAGAAAATATAAGTAAAAATTTCAAAAATAACATGTATGATATTTGAAGGAGACTTAATCACACCTAAGTATAGCTTGATAATATACTATGACACAGAGACTAAGATAGTAAATTCAGCTGTAATTTGATTAAAATTTTGTGGCTATGCATGTAATGGTTTTTATATATACAAGGGACATTCAAAAGGTTTCTGTACTTTTATATTTTCGTTGGAAATGGTGAAGGCGGGAGGAGTAATAATTGGTCGTGTCCGAGAGTGTCATGTGACTACTGTAGTTCTGTCTGGCAAGCCAGCTACCCTTGCAGTTTAGTATAAGAGTTGTCACCCTGTGGTGAAGATGGCTGCAAAACTTATAAATTGCACCAAAGAGGAACAGCATTCTGTCATATGCTTTTTGTGGGCAGAAGGTGTGCCGGTAGCACAAATTCATCTCTGCAAGTGTGCTCAGTATGGGGATAAAGTTCTGTCTCACAGAGTCATCTATGAGTGGATTGAAATGTTCGAAAATGGCTGAACTAGTGTGATGGATGCAGAGTGCTCCGGACATCCAGCTACAGCAATGACCACGAGGAATGAAGAAAGAACCCTGGAACTAATTCATGAAAACAGAAGAATTCTTTGCTGATGGCATTAAAAAGTTGGTACAACGCTGGGAAAACCATCGCAAAGGAAGGTGACTATGTAGAAAAGTGATGCAATTTGTTTGTGAAATTCTTAATAAATAGAGTTAAAAAAAAAAGTGCAGAAACTTTTTGAACATTTTGCTTTTGGAACTTTGGTACCAAATTAGTACCAAAGTCTTAGTTTTTGTGGCACTCCTATAACAGTGGACCAACTATTTTTGAAGACAACTCATAAAAAATATGAATCCCTTAAATTTCATGGTCAAAAGTTATGGTTTCTGGAACATTGTCGTTTTTTAGTATCCCTAATTTTTGCTGTATAATTAGGGCCACATACCCTTTCTAAAGCCTTCATGTCTAAGAAACTAATGAAGATGCAACATTGAAATTTGGCACACTAGTTATTAGTTACAACAATATGAAGCAAGTATGAAATAAACTGGAGATGGTCAATCAGGAGGCCTTGGTGGATTTCACACAGATTGAGCAAATTGCATTGCTTCTTTTTGGGTGTTTTTATATTCGTTTGTCAGGGGAACATAACCAACAGGTTGCAAAATGACAGAAAACAGAGTACACTTTTAAGTAAGTTAAAAAGTTGATATAGCTCAATCGGATTAGAAATCCTAAATGTATAACAATTTAGTCAATGTTCATGCTGCATATTTAGCCATGCTAAATTTTAGGGCTGACATAGGAGGAAAAGCCAATGTAGACATGGGGAGAACATGAACACGTGAAGTTTGTAACAACCAGTTGTGAGATTCATACCCAAGGAGCTTCCAGTCTTAACCCCGTGCCAGCTTGTTTCCTTATTTTGCAAACAATCTATACATAAAGTGTTTAGTTTTTCTTCATTATAACTGAATCATTCAGCTTTTTATTTTTTCTTGCATATAGCAAATTTAGGTTTATATGTGGTATTACAGAAGGATAATGAAAATTACCTGGAGAGAAAAGGTGACAAATGAAATGATGAAGAGGACAGGAACAGAAAAAGAGTATGGCAGCAGAGGTAAGAATGATGAGATTTTTCTGGACATATGTTGATAAGGTTAAATAGGAAAATGGCATAAATGGTGCTAGAAGAATGAACAGACTGAACCAGAGACAAAAAAAAGACAAAGAAGAATGTGAGATGATAATAAAAAACATGGTTAGCGTCAAAAGAAGAAAGGTGGTGCATAGTAAAAGAAAAGCAGAAGGTAACAAAGTGGAAAACCATAGTTTAAAAACTTTAGATTGAAGAAGACCTAAAACTGAAAGCACGGGTTAAAGTGTGCACATTTGAAAGTTATGAACCAGATATTCACAGATGCATTTTGCTTGTTTAAATAGTCATGTTTGTGACAGAGCACACAATATAGACACTGTTAAAACATTAGTTTTTTTGATTATGCAACAGGATTTCTGTAATGCTGTTGATATATTCGGTCTCTCTGTCCAATGGTTTGCAGGACAAGCAATTATGTTCACATTAATTGATTTGTATGAGACAATGCCTTCTAATTACAAGCACAATTTTAAATCAAGCTTGGTGTTTTCTGTAAATATTATGAAAAACCAAAACCAAACCAAGATAATGGTCTTACACAGATTATTCTTTATCAAAGTCAGTGTGTTTACAGGCACAAATAAAAACTGGGATAAGGTGAGCAACCTGGTTTCTAAAACAAAAAAGTATAAACATGGGCGAGTGTGCTTCTGGAGTTCTCCCTTTCCAAGATGCTGATATCATTAAACTGCACCAAAAGACTTAAATGTTGTCATCGTCAGTCACTGTGAATCCGAAAACAAGCTTGATGCCTGAAATAATTTTCTTGAGTCTCATAAATACATTTAGTCCTTCGTGTGCGGTGAAATAAATAACATCCATCCCCTTTTTAGTTCCTCGACCAACCTAAGCCACCGATGATTTGTGGTATGAACACTGGCCACTGAGTCATCCAATTACAGTGGAACCTCGGGTCACGACCGTAATTCATTCCAAAATTCTGGTCGTAACCCGATTTGGTTGTGACCCAAAGTAATTTCCCCCATAGGATTGTATGTAAATACAATTAATCCGTTCCAGACCACACAAACTGTATGTAAATATATTTTTTTAAAGATTTTTAAGCACAAAAACAGTTAATTATACCATAGAATGCACAGTGTAATAGTAAACTAAATTTAAAAACATTGAATGACACTGAGAAAACCTTGAACAGAGAAAAGTAACATTGCAAGAATTCATGCTATAGCCTTACGAACCGCTCGCTGTAAACATTTTATATAAAAAAAAAAAAACAAAAAAAAACAAAAAAAAAATGTGTTTTAAGCACTGGGAAAAACATGAACATTTGAAAAATCCATAATTTAATAAACAACCAAGAAAAGTAACATTGCAACAATGCACGCTACGAACTGATCGCTGTAAACAGAAGTGAAGTGGAGGTTAAAATCCAACAGAAAAAAGTCTTCATTAAAAACAGCGAGGTTAAAACAATGCTAGAATCAGTCTCTTTAAAAACAAGCCCGGTGCATTCTTGAACTGCCTTCTTGTCCTTACGCCGCCAGCCCTCTCTCTCGTGCTCACTTTCTCACTCACTCTCTCTCTCTCTCTGCACAGCAAATGCACAGGGAGAGACTGAACACGTGCGGAAATCATCGGCGCATACGAACCAGAAGGGAAACTGGCTTGTTCGTCACCCAAGTGTGTGGTCGTGAACAGATGCAAAAGTTTGGCAAGCTTTTTGGTCGTAACCCGATTTGTACGTGGTCCGAGACAGTCGTCACCCGAGGTTCCACTGTACATAGTTTCACTAATCTCTAACAAATAACTGGATTATAAGTAAAATGATATTTAAACAATGTTTCTGTTACTTGTATACATGCAGCACACTCTTTTCTGAGCAACATACTGGTACCTGTCTTTCTTACCATACACCCTGTGCCGTCAGGATAACACTACAGAGACTTTATCTTCAACAGAATAAACAGCATTAGGTTACTTTTTCCTTTAAAAATCTAATCTGGCTATGTAACATGTGTTAATATTAACATGTTACCCTGCCTCAAACACTGCCGTCATCATGGACTGTAATTTTAACACATCAATATAAATTTATCAATTTCTAAAATATACAGAAAGATTACTTCAAGCAAAAGAAATAATGCAATCACCTGAGCATTTGCCTGAAAAAATTTACCTTGTGAATGCTAACACCTGCGGTTGTGGAAATATTTCCAAACATTTACTTCATTTTAGAGTGTCCCTGAAGGCTGTTCTGGTTTCAGCACTGGTCATAGTACAAAAATGGCACTAATTCGTATTGCAAATGACATTCTGATATCCTCTGATGAAGGAAATTCCACTGTAATTATGTTGTTAGACTTAAGCGCAGCACTTGACACCACTGACCATTCTATTTTACTGCACAGGCCAGAAAATGATATTGGGCTTACAGGCCCTGTGCTCGCTTGGTTTAGTTCTTATTTATCAAATTGATTCCAATACGTACAGAAATGTGCTGACAGAACTCCAACATTATACACAGAAATTATATATAATGTCCCGCAGGGCTCAGTACTGGAACCTTTACTGTTTTCACTTTACATGCTTCCACTGGGATCTCTCATTAGAAAACAATTTTAATTTTCACTCATATGCAGAGGACACCCAGTCATATCTTTCTGTTTGATCAAATGAAGTTTCTCCAATGTTGTCTTTAATTAGTTGTGTTAGTGAATTAAAGGAGTGGATGGATGAGAACTACCTATCTTTAAACACCAATAAAACAGAGATGTTAATTATTGGAGGGAATGACGCTGATCTCAACAATACAGTGGAACCTCGGTTCACGACCATAATTCGTTCCAAAACTCTGGTCGTAAACCGAGTTGGTCGTGAACCGAAGCAATTTCTCCCATAGGATTGTATGTAAATACAATTAATCCGTTCCAGACCGTAGAAACTGTATGTAAATATATACATTTTTTTAGTTTTTAAGCACAAATATAGTTAATTATACCATAGAATGCACAGCGTAATGGTAAACTAAATGTAAAAACATTGAATAACACTGAGAAAACCTTTAACAACAGAGAAAACTAACACTGCAATAGTTCGCGCTATAGTGCTAGGAACCGCTCTCGCTAAAAACACTTTTTTTAATGAGTTTTAAGCACAGGGGAAAAAAGGAACATTTGAAAAATCCGTAATTTAATAAACCACCAAGAAAAGTAACATTGCAACAATGCAGGCTACGAACTGATCACCGGAAACAGAACTGAAAACAAAAACAAGCCTTCTCTAACTTATGCGTCCCAATCGCTCTGTGTGTGTGTGCGTGTGTCTCTCTTTTGCGAGCCTGGAGCACCTGTGTGTGTCTCTCTAGCGCCTGCCTCTCTCTCCCCCGCCTGTGTGTGCGTGCGTCTCTCTTTTGCGAGCCTGGAGCGCCTGTGTGTGTTGTCACGCTTGGGTCACAGATTTGCACAGAGACACAGGAGGTTGTAGAAAAAAAGGAACTTTATTCAAAGCACTGCAAACAAACATTTGTCTCTTTTCAACAGTTTAAACGTGCTCCATGACAAGTCAGAGATGACAGCTCCGCCAGGAGCACAGATTGTCTGAGAGAGAAAGAAGGAGAAGCAAGCAACCAATTTAACAAACTGAAAGAAGCCCGTGCAGGCTTTTTAAGAAGGCGGAGCACCGCACGAGAGGCATATTACGCGACAGAGCCGGCAAGAAGGGAAAGGAGGAATGTGAAGGTAGTCTGTCCATGTTTCTTAGGGGTTTTCCCAGGGGCGTCTGTATTCTCTGGGGGTGCGATCAGCTTTGCAGCTCACAGTGTGTCTGTCTAGAGCGCTCCTGTGTGTGTGCGCACACGCCTCTCTCGCGCGTGTGTGTGTGTGTGTGTGTGTACAGCCCTCTGTCTCTTGCGCTGCCTCTCTGTGTGTGTGTGCGTGTGCGCGCGCACTCTCTCTCGCTCGCTGCACAGGAAATGCACAGGGAGAGAATGAACATCAACAAACCGAAAGGAAACCTGGCTTGTTCGTATACCGAGTGTTTGGTCGTGAACCGAGGCAAAAGTTTGGCGAACTTTTTGGTCGTAAACCGAGTTGTACGTGTGCCGAGACGTTCGTGAACCGAGGTTCCACTGTATTTTGTCATCATTTAACTCAGTTAGAATCATCATTAATTTTACTGAATCAGCCCACAATCTAGGAGTTATCTGTGCAAGTCTTTTAAAGCACACATTACAAAGTTGTCCAAATCATATTTCTTCCATCTTATAAATGTTGGGAAATTAAGGTGCTTTCTAAATAAACAGTATTCTGAGAATTTAATTTATGCATTTATTTCTAGTAGGACTGACTACTGCAATGTGGTGTTCATTGGATGTTCAAATTGTTCTTTATACAGCCTCCAGTTAATTCAAAATGCTGCTGCAAGAATTATTACAAGAACAAGAAAATACACATAATTTCAGTTCTTAAATCCTTACACTGGCACCCAGTTAAGTTTTGGGCAGATTTCAAAATCCTCCTTTTAACATATAAAGCCTTAAATGGCCAAGGTCCGGCTTACTTGTCTGAACTTATCATGACTTACAAACCAGAGCGCACATTAATATCTGAAGATGCTGGTCTGCTTATGATTCCAAGGATAAATAAAATAACAGTGGGAGGTCAAACTAAGTTACAGTGGAATGGTCTGTCTGCTACTATAAGAGATGCTCCTTCAGTTTCGGCTGAAGACTCACTACTTCAGTTTAGCATATCCTGACTAGAGCTGCTGATTAACTGTACAGACTGCATCTCTGTTGTTAGTCATTAGCACAAAAACGTAAGTAATATGATAATTATAATTTATTACTAACCCTCACCTATTCTGTTTCTCTTCTTGGTACTCAAATGTGGCACTTGGTGCCTCGGCCCACCTGCCAAGTTGTTTTGCCTGCCTACGGTAAAGTCCTCTCTGATGGAGGATCACAGGAATCGTCAGGTAGAGGGGTCCTTTCATCTGACTGGCTGGTCCAGCTCTATCTCAGTTGTGGAATAGACAATTGGGGGAGGCAGTATGATGGCCGAGGTCTCCAGGACTCTAAACAAATCTAAATCATATTATGTAATATCATCTACTGTTAAATTCAGCTCTGTACTTGTAATAGATTTATTTTAGCATTATACTGTATTGAGGATTACTTGTGTTTTGTTCTGTGTATTGTATTGACCCCCTTCTTTTTGACACCCACTGCATGCCCAACCTACCTGGAAAAAGGGTCTCTCTTTGAACTGCCTTTCCCTATGTTTCTTCCATTTTTTTTTCCCTACTAGGGTTTTTTTGGGGGGGGGAGGTTGGGCTGTCAAAAGCCCATTGCAGCACTTCTTGTGTGATTTTGGGCTATATAAAAATAAAATTGTATTGCATCACAATAGCTGACTATACATTTCTCAGAGTATCCATGTGACTGTACAGGATTTCCCAGGTCATGTTTTGAAATATTATCAAATTACTGAATTAAATAATAATGAATTAAATAAAGTATATACAAATGTTTACGTGAAATGAAGAAAGCCTTTACTAAACTGTGTGAAGCGATATTAGGTCATAAAGAAATACATCTGCCAAAAAAAAAGAGTGACGAGAATAAATTAAAAAAAAAAAAATAGATAAAATCGCAAAAATAATAAATTGACAGCACTGGAAGAAGTTGTCACATTAAAGAGGCGGTAATGAAAGTATACAGAAGAAATGAGAGAACAAGAAAGCAGGTATGGCAGTTTTATA
>NC_041394.2:50073711-50186211 GCF_900747795.2 Erpetoichthys calabaricus
TAACAGTTTCCTGTTAGAATAGTTTTGCAAAGACAATTAACAAATCTCAGAGCCAAACATTCGAAAAAGTCATTTTATTTAAAAGAGAGAAAGAAACAAAATTCAATTACGGGCAGTTATACGTTGCATTGTCACGATGAAAGTCCAAACACGGAATCAAAATTCAATGTGATATTGACGAAAATTTAATCCAAAACATGTTTTTACTGAAGTTTTACCGTATAAATGTAAGTTTAAAAACTATTTGCATGTTCATTTCAAATCCAAAAAGAACAAAATCATATTACGCTACAAATAACTCTAATGCAACATGAAATATAATTTACTTTCAGATTATTACGTTTTACTATTTTTTAATATGGTTATTTACTTGCTGTAATGTAAAATAGTTCTATTATGCATATGTAACAATACCCATGAAAATAACAATCTGTTTAAACTGCACATCCGCATCCCCAAACGTGAGCAGCTGAACCGCAAAGTGGCAAGCGCATAGCGCCGGCCTGGGGGTTTTGGCAAGTGAAGCAAACAGGGGGCAAAGCCCCCTAGTTATAAATATAAAACGCAAAATTTTGATTGCATAAGTATTCATCCATAATATGACACAAGTATGATCATCATTGGTGCAGCCCACTGATTTTAGCAGTCACATCATAGAGATCAACTTCAATAAAGGCACCTACAAGTGGAAGGTCCAAATTGCTTATTTTGCTAAACTGGAAGAATCCTAACTCTCCTCTTTTAAGTCAGTGGGAAACCGATGTTTTATACTATTTGAAATTGGAAAAAAATCAAATATTCAGTTAGAGGATCTGTACAGAATTTTTTCAAAACCTGGCAGGATCTAATCAATAATATCTTAGAATAAGCTCTTAATGCACGGAGGAAGCAATTATCTCCACGTTTCTTTTTCTTCTCCATTCATCTCTATTGCCCTATTAAACTCATCAATTTAGGTATGTCTACAAGCCTTAAGTTTTACTCTGTTGGCCATACTCTCTCTCTCAGGGGTGGGGGGCGACTTGTTTTGAAATCCTATCTTTTGTAAAAATTGATCTATTTGTATGGAATGATTGCAATAAAATTAATAAAATTAAAAAAAATTGTGGGGAGTCGGTTCTAAATAATGAAGACATGAGAAGGTGATTCAACAGCCCAAGTCAGGGGATGGAGACAAGAAACTATCCAAGTCACTGAATATCCCTAGGAGTCCAATTAATATGGCAAAGAACAAAATAAATTTGTAAATAAAAAATTGTACTGTGACATATGACAATACATAAATATAAGAACAAGAAATGTGTGGGTGTGTCCCAAAATATATTTTTGTTGCCTATTTCTTTATGTATTTCTTTATTATTGTTCCATTTATTGATTTCAGTGATGTGTACACAGCGTGAAATAAGCCCTGAAATGCCACTTTCACTCATCAAGGTTGACAAGGTGGGTTCTTTGCAAGTACTGTTTTTTGATTGGTGAATCATCTGTAGAGTGGCAGTAAACCTTTGGCCATTGTGACAGATAGGGGGCGCTATCGACCCCTTGAACCCTCAGACCACACGTCAGACACCAGGTAAAAGTCCCAAAAGTAAATTTATTATTATAATAATGTGCACAAAGCACCTCCACCTCCACTGTACTCAAATCAATAATCACAAACACTAATCAATAATCAAATCCTCCACTCCACCCAGCAGCTCTGTCGCACTCCCTCCCAACTCCGGCTCAGTCTGCTGGGGTTTCCCATAGTCGACCCGGAAATGCCTCTGTTCCTCAGTCCACGTGACTTCCTAGCACTTCCGGATCAGATCAAAAACTCTTCTTTTTCTTCAGCCCAGAAGTACTTTATTTCTTCCATCCTTGTGACGAGGTAGCACTTCCGGGCTATAATGAAAATATAAATCCTTGTGCCTCTCTGCAGCGGCCCCCACGGTATCCAGCAGGGCTGTGAAGGAAAACTCCAATGTCCATGATGCCCCGCGGGAATTCGGGGCACCTCCATGTTGCAGGGAGGACTCCACCTAGCGGCGTGGGGGTATTGGCCGGGATACACTGCCGGCAATCTCTCACACTATCAAATGGCACATTTACTGGAGACATACAGTATCTGATGCAAACTCCTACTGAAGAATTCAAGGTTTCTTGAATTAAAGTAGGTGGTTTCCACTGTAATTCTTGCCACCTTTTTCTTGCACCCATATTTTACATGCCTGGTCACAATTTTGAGCATGTGCATAAATATCAGGATTTCATTGTGCAGATGACTCACCAATCAAAAAACAGTGCTCACTAGAGCCCGCCCTCTCAAGACTGACAAGTAAAAGTGACAGCTTTCTTTTTAGGGTTTATTTCATGTTACATGTAATGTCACTGAGATAAATGAAAAAATAATGAAATAAGCAACAAAGAAAATATTTCATGACACATTTATTCATTTATATTTACATGTAATTATTTGTCACCTTTTACAGAACTTGCATTTGTTTGCAAATTTATTTAGTATTTGTCCAAAATATTCCTTCATGTAAATCTGCCTAGCACTGGCCATCCACAAAAACTTGAGTGATCGTGCAATAAGGAGACTAGTGAGAGAAATGTTTAAGAGACCAATGAGAACTCTAAAGGAGTTACAATCTACAGCGGCTAAGACCAGAGAGACCGTGCAGACAGTACCTGTTGCCTGGTTGTTTTTTTACTAGTCACAGATTTATGGGAAAGTAGCAAAGTGAAAAAACACACATGGCATTTGAGAGTTTGCCAAAAGCACATAGGAGAATTGATTTAATGTGGAAGAACATAAAATAGTTTGAAGAGGACAAAATTGAGCTTTTTGTCCATCAGACTAAATTCCTTGTTTGACCCAAGTCAAACACTACACATTATCAGAAACACACCATCCACACTGGTGGTGGCAGCATCATGCTATGGGGACACTTCTCTGCAGCAGGTGCTAGAAGGATTGTGAGGGTAGAGGTTCAAATGAATGCTGCAAAGCATAGGGAAATTGTAGAGGAAAACCTGATGCTGCCTGCAGGAAACCTGTGCCGTTGGAGAAGATTTTTTTTAGCAAGACAACAATCAAAAGAATAAAGCCAAGGCCAAGAAGAGTGACTTACAAACAACACTATTCATACCCTGTAATGGCCAAGTTGGAGTCCAGATCTCAACCAATTGAGAAGTTGTGGATGGACTTGGAAAAATGGTGTTCAGTCTTGATCTCCACGCAACCTGACAGAGCTTGAGCAGTTTTACAAAGAAGAGTTGGGGGAAAAAGCTCAGTGTTCAGATCTGCAGAGCTGAGAGAGAAAGACCTATTGTGACGGTCAAAATTGGCTCCATGCTCTCATTTGCCTTTGAGGAGACTCTTGCACCTGGATCGCCAATATTGTGACAGAGATGAGCCAGGCAAATGAGGACACACATATACACCAAGGAGTAGGTGCAAAAGGGAGTAGTGCTTTTATTAAAACTCCAAAAACAAACAGTATCCAAATAAATAGTACAGTGCATTCTTCATCAATAAATAATCACATAAAAACAGTGCAAACTGTGAAGGTTAAAATGAATCTAATAAATATTCTATTAAAAACAAGGTTAAAAACGCAGGCAGGTATTGTCTCTTAGAAATGCAGTACCCGCTGCATCCCTTTAAAACAGATGTCTCCTCAGCTTACCCCCAAACAAGACCTTGCAGCCAAGGAGACGCCTAAATGACAATTCAGCTAACCTTCTGCACCCAGTTCAGGACCTTGTGGCCCATGGCTCCCAGCAGGGCACCATGCTGAACCCACATTGCTACAGGTCTCGGGTCTCTGCAGCTATCTGTGCTCCCGGCTGAGCACCACGCAGAGCCTCCAACTCCCGCTGCTAGGCTTGGATCCCTGTGGAAGATGGCTTCTCCACAGGACACTGTGCCTTCTGTTATGCCTGCAGCTCCCGTGCTGACTCTCCCTGGACTTACATGGCAAGTCATTCCATCGAACACTGCGACTCCATCTCCTTGAGCCACTGAGCTGGGCTCAGCTTCACACCCCACAAGGGTCTCTCCTCCCAGCTATCTGCCTTCTCTCTTCCATTCCTGCCTGCTTCTCTTCTTTCTTTAACCTTAGTCTCTGTTCTGTTTGTTCTGTTCTTTTCTCTGTTCTGATCTGTTCTTTGTTCTATTCTCTGTTCTGTCATCCATTTAGGTGCCTTACTTTTCTGCCTGCCTCTGTACTTGTGTGTGGCAAGGTGAGCCAGCACCTCAATTAACTGCAGTGCGAAACATATTCACTCACACCCACACCCAGTTGGAGCCTGTACTTTTTGGGGTGCAGTTACTTCTTTAAAATCTGCCTGATGCCATGGACCATCTATCACACCTGTGCACACATACGTAAAGCTTTCATGGCTGCCAAAAAGGTGAATCTAACAATACTGACTGGAAGTGAATGAATACTTATGCAATTAATCATTTTGCAAATGTAAGATCTGCCAACCAGTCGGCTTTTGAGAGCTCTGGGATGTCCTTGCCTTTCTTCTTATAAAACTCTCAAAACTCTGCTCTCAGGTCCCGTACTCTGTTAAGCACTTTGCCCAGGCATAGACAGCTGTGTGGTAGCCTAAGTCACCGCGTTCAGTTTCATGCTCCTCCAAAAGTGTAACAAACTGTCTACAGTTCAATGCTTTTGCCCTGATGAAGTTAACTATATTAGTTACAACATCAATAACATGGTTCATTTTTAGCACAGACTTTCCGAACACCTCCTGATATACAGGGTGATTCAAAAAGATTCATCCAATTTCAAAATGATTTATTTCACTTGTAAATCATTACAGAACAAATAAATTGTAAATGGTTTAAGTGAGCATAAAGTTTATTATGTAATTTTACAAGTGCTCAATATGACTTCCTCCAGCTGTATGGACAACATCAACGCAAAAAGTCAAATTCATCCCATACTCGATTAAGCATGTTGGGTGTCACTAGACTCACGGCTCTTTCAATGTGATTTGGGAGATCATCCATTGTTGTTGGGAGTAGGGGCACATAAACAAAATCCTTAACGTACCCCCACTAAAAAAAGTCACACGGTGTAAGATCTGGTGATCTTGGGGGCCAGAAATGGAATGCCAAATCGTAGGCTCCTTTATGGCTAATCCAGCGATGAGGGAGCTTGTTGTTGAGAAATGCTCGAACTTCAATGTCAATGAGGTGGTGCTCCATTCTGAGATTCAGCATGTAATTGTGGGAAATGCCAGTCTTGCAGATATGAGTTTCCCATTAACAGTGTTTTACAAGAAGAAGAAAGGAAACTTTTTCTCATGATATGGCACAGAAAACATTAAGTTTCTGGGAGTTTCTCTCATGCTCAGCTGTTGCATGGCGGTTCTCTTCACCCCATATTCTCACATTGTGACGGTTCACCTTACCAATTAGATGAAAAGTGGCTTCGTCATTGAACACCAGAGCGCTGATGAAAATTGTCATCTTCTGCATTCTCGAGCATAAAGTCACATGATTCCTTTCGTGTTTCTTGATCTCCAAGTTTTAGGGCTTGCAAACATTGTAAACTGTACAGTTTCATCACCACCGTCGCCTCAAGACATGCCAAACAGTCGTCTGAAGAAGTGGTAGTTCTCGGCTGGTACATCTAGGAGACATGCCTGGGCTGTGTTGCAAACTCCCTCGGATTCGTTGAACATCTTCATCAGAAACACGAGGTCACCCTTTGCTCTTCCCTTTACATAAACAACCCTTTCCTTGGAACTGTTGCTACCAAAGATGAATGCTCTGAGCTGTTTGAGGTTCAGTGCCATACTGCCGACGAAAATCACGTTGCACAGTTATGACGGATTCACTCTGATTGAAGTGGAGAACGCAAAATGCTTTCTGCTCAGTGGTCACCATCTTCTTGCAGACTGAAGGGACCCTTCTTCCGGTGACAGTCAGAAACTCAATGAACGCCCTCTTTCAATTGGTATGTGATTGGTTCCTAGGCGCCTCACGGTTGTAAAAATATGGCACTTTGAAATTGTATTAATCTTTTTAAATCACCCTGTATAATATAATATAATGCAAAAATGCCGATTTCTTTTCTGGGTTCATTTCAGTCACTTTATCTTGCATCACAAGTCCGACATTTTTTCCTAGTCAAATTTGGACAACCATTGGCTGTAATCCCTGCCAGTTTGTCTTATTTCAGTTCCAGCTTGTGCAAATCAGTCCCTGTCGTCTTCTCTTACACTGACCGCATTGCTCCCAGCTTCTCCATAATCTTTAAGTCTTACGTTATGCCACGTACAAAGATGAGCACCTGGGGCCTCATGTATAACGCCGTGTGTAGAACTCACACTATAACATGCCGTAAGCACAAAAGCAGGAATGTGCGTACGCACAGAAAAATTCAGATGCAGGAATCTGTGCGCGCACAAACTTTCACGTTCTTCCACTACATAAGTCCCGATCAGCGTGAAAAGTAACGCACGTGCACGTGCCTTCTGTCCCGCCCCAACCCCTCCCAGAATTATGCCTCTTTGAATATGCAAATCGATATAAATAGCCTTCTGTGAAAAGACAATGGGAAAAGCACGGGGGAAAATATAAGAATTTCAGCGAATACCAAGTGGAGGCAAAGGAAAAACGTACTATTTGTTGGCTTAAACAGTGGTATAATCAACAAAAGAAAGTTGATTGAGTAACATAGTGTCGGAGAAACTCGAAAGCTCAAGTTCACAAAGTCGCACAGTGCCCGAAATAAAAAAGAAGTCACATATCAAAGTCGGCGTGAAAAGGCGACTCGTAGCCCACCGTCTGAGTGTCATATGAAATCTTATTAGAGTACAGAGAAAAAAAATAGGCACACAGTGGGGAAAAAAGCACGAAATGTCAACTTTAATCTCAAAATTTCCACTTTAATCACGTAGTTTATTTTGTCATTAAAGTAGAACATCATAAACTTCATCTTAAAATCATTCATTTTACTAGTTTCTCAAGTAGCACGTTAAATGCTTTGTTCTGTATTTGATCTTCTATGTGCTCTATGTATGTGAATCACTACGTGCTTCTGTTCTTTCTCTTTCTCCGACAGGACACAGAATCCATTACATTCGTGATATTACAGCTGTCTGAATAATTAAAATACTGAGATGTATACGTGATATCTTTTTCATGATGATAGGAATGAAAGCATGTTATTAAACATGGGAACACGGTGGCGCAGTGATTGTTCATATCTCACGCAAGAGGCTTGCTGTGCCATGTGCGACCTTCGATGAAATAATTTATTACAGAAGTACTGTCTCTTTCAAACGTACTAACCTCTAATTCCTGTCCTTAGTTTTCTTTCTCCAAATACCCAATCGCCACACAATCAGCTCTGTAATAGACGTTAAGCCATCTGTAAGCTTAGAACGCCGATTCTTCAAAACTTTTAAGGAACATTGAAATATCTTCGTAGTACGTGTTTAATTATTCTATCCATCTATCCTTCCAGTGTTGCGTCAGCACCAGCAATAATACAGTGCAAGGCAGGAGCAGGAGCTATCCGTGAACTACTGTGTCCTCACATGTTTAATTATTAACAATACAGATTATTTAAATAAAGTTAAAGTTTTATCTGTATACAATAAGCAACATATTTTGCTGCATTTCATCTTAAAAATGATATATTCATCATATGCGCTTTATAAAGTGGTGCAGGTTGTGCAATATTATAACTGTAGTACAAGTTTACAGTGGGGTACCGGTAATTGTACTTATAAGTACAAACAGTTCTACAAGGAGCACTTGATGGACTGATTGAGTGCGTTTATAGTTCTTGGGATGAAACTGTTTCTGAAACGCGAGGTCCGTACAGCAATGGCTTTGACGCTTTTTGCCGTGGATGAGGTTGTGTGTGCTTGAAACTGCATACCGATAATTCTCTTTCCGATCAGCTGCTGCTGTGATTCCCCACTTAGATACAGTGATATAAATACTCCGAGTGGTGCAGTGAGAGTAATATGGAAAAAGATGATCCGCTGTGGGAACCCTTAACGGGAGCAGCTGAAAGAAGAAGAAGAAGATGCAGTGAGTGTAACAACGCTAAAGCAGTTATGGTATTTGTAATACTATGGCTATTCCCTGGACCATTATATTGCTACAGGTTAATTACAATCAGATGCATTACACTAATAAACAATGTGCAGTTAATTTCAGTGTATTTATAAAGCTGCGTCAGGAATGTGGGTCTAAGAAAGAAAGGGTGACCACACAGGAACGGTAGCACTGCTTTGACGCTGGGTGCTGCCAGTCTGCAAAACCAAGCGGAGAAATTGCGTACGCCAGGGTATGAGGTACCGTGGAAATGTGCATGGCTTTACGGCAAGTTTAGGTTTTATACATCGCGATTTGAGCGTGGAAACGTTCGTACGCAACATTTCTGTGCGTACGCACCGTTTATACATGAGGCCCCTGGGCTGTGTTGCAGACATCACAACACTCGTCCAGAGCCATGGCGAAAAAGTCAAAATTGTGCAATTTATTTTGCAGCTGAAGCTGCAGATTTTCAGCGGTAACCTCGATCCTTCTCGTTATGGTAAAAAGTCCTTGTTGCTTTTGCACCTTTACTAGCAGAGTTTCAGATATTCGTGCCGCTAGCAGAGTTTCAGATATTCGTGCCGCTCTACATCAGTCAAGTTCTTATATTTCTCTACGTGTTTAGTCTCGTAATGGTGATTCAGTAAATAAATATTTAGAAGTCCATGTCTTGTAAAAAAAAAAAAACTCTACATTCTTTTTCAATCCTTCCTTTTTTAACGTGAACTGACATTTTTGATGGTAACTCACATTTCTTGTAAACGTCTGTCCACCAACACATTACAGTGAGGGTGCATACGCTCGCACACATGCACACACACACACACACACACACACACAAACACACGCAAACACATACACACGAACGAACGTACATAAATTAATCGCGTATGCAATAAAAAAATTAGCAGTCGCATTCAAAATAAAGACAATGCAGTTGTATTGCTCGCATTATGTGCAATTATTATGCTTGATTTCTAATTCCCCATTGACTTCACTGGACAGCCAAAGGGCCGAATGTGGCCTGGGGGTCGTACAATGTCTAAAGTTCGCCTGCAGGGAGAGCTGTTGAAATAGTGGATACATTTAAATATCCAGAATCAATGGTAGTCCAATATGGAAAATTAGATGCAGAGATAACCCATAGAGTGCAGCGTGGATGGAACAATTGGAAGGAAAAAAATAGTATTGTGTGATAGATGAATTAAAGCGAAATTTAAAGGTAATGCTTTTAAGACAGCTGTAATGATGTATGGAGTTGGGCACTAAAGGGAGCACAGGACAAGATGTAAGAGGTTGCAGAAATGAGAATGTTGAGATGGATGCGTGGGATTCCAAAAAAGGATACAATAAGAAATGAGACAATCAGAGGTACAACAAAAGTTGGAGAGATATCTAAGAAAGTTCAGGAAAGTAAGTTGAAGTGGTATGGACATGTGACAAGGAGAGACAATGAATATGTTGGGAAGAGAGTGATGGGAATGGTCGTGCAGGGGAAGAGAAAGTGAGGGAAGCCAAAGTAAAGGAAAAGGACTTGACTGGTGAGGAAGTGCAAGATCGAGCTGTATGGAGAAGGTTGATCAAGCACATCGACCCCATATTGTAGTGGGAAAAGATGAAAAGGAAGAAGAAGTTTCATACATTTTTTTATTTGTATAAAATCCATTACTTTATAGGACCAAATATTACAAGTTAGGTTTCCATCCACCCATTATCCAATCTACTATATCCTAACTACAGGGTCATGGGAGTCTGCTGGAGCCAATCCCAGCCAACACAGGGTGCAAGGCAGGAAACAAACCCTGGGCAGGGCGCCAGCCCACCACAGGGCGCACACACACACACACACACCAAGCACACACTAGGGACAATTTAGGATCGCCAATGCACCTAACCTGCATGTCTTTGAACTGTGGGAGGAAACCTGAGCACCTGGAGGAAAC
Source organism: Erpetoichthys calabaricus (assembly GCF_900747795.2). NCBI lineage: Eukaryota > Metazoa > Chordata > Cladistia > Polypteriformes > Polypteridae > Erpetoichthys > Erpetoichthys calabaricus. Next base: position 50,083,714 of record NC_041394.2, read on the forward strand.
CCACGCAGACACGGGGAGAAAATGCAAACTCCATGCAAGGAGCATCCGGAAAGCAAACCTGGGTCTCCTAACTGCGAGGCAGCAGCGCTGCAGCACCCACTGCGCCACCATGCCGCCCAAGTTAGGTTCCCTTTCACTTTATTTATTTTACTATGTACAGCTTCCCCATAGATATTGGAAAGATTTCCAAGATAATTTTAAGTCTGCTGTTATTAACACACCAATCCCTGTATATACTTTAAAGCAGTTGTCACACCCTAGTCACACCACCTAGGATAAATAAGTTCTAGGATGGTTGATATCACTTTTTTGTAATCTTAACATTAATTTGTTTTGGAAACCAAGAAAAAGATGTTTTTCTAATGTAGCAAAAACAACCACACAAAACTCATTGCATTAGGAAATTTTTTTTTTTTTTTAAGTCTTGAACTTCCTTTCCAGATCTGCAAAATGTATGTGTGTGGGCTGCGGGGGTCCCTTGGAACCTGTTCTCAACAAAAGGGGCAGACATTTAAGAAAAATATATCTTGGAGATCCATGATAATGTATATGACCCTGATGCTTTTGGCTGTCTGATCCAATGTCTTAGCAGGATTTCTAAATGGATGAGCAGTAACTTCTTTCTCAAACTAAATAAGGAAAAAACAGAAATCATAGTGATTGGAAAACATGGATTATAGAGGGGGTATTAGAAATAAAACTGATCCCTTAGGTTTAAAAATTAACCTAGAAGTAAAGAATTTAATCATTGACTCTAGCCTAAACTTTAAATCACACATTAACTAGATTAGGAGGACTGAAGTTTTTCACTTAAGGAATATAGCAAAAGTTAGACCTTTTATAACTTTACAAGATGCTAAAAAATTAATTTATGCTTTTGTTTTTAGTCTGCTAGATTACTATAATGGACTCCTAACAGGTCTACCTAAGAAAGATGTAAATTGTTTGCAAGAATGCAGCAGCCAGAATGTTAACTAGAAAAAGAAATTTGAGCACATCTCTCCAGTTTTGATGTTATTATATTTGTTGTCTATGTCATTCAGAATTGACTTTAAAATACTACTGATGGTTTATAAAGCCTTAAATAATCTTGCTCCATCCTATATTTTGGAATGCCTGTCCCCCTGCACTCCAAGTCATAAACTTAGATCTTCTAATAGTGGTCTGCTAATAATTCCAAGAGCCAAGCTTAAAAGAGCTGGTGAGATGACCTTTTGCTGTTATGCACCTAAAATCGGAATACTTTACCGACTGAAATTCACCAGCCCAATATTTTAAACAACTGCTAAAAACTCATTATTTTAATTTGCCTTTCTTGTAGCTGCATTTCAGTTGTATTTCTAATAGACTATATGTGCATAGAGTTATGATTTTCTTCAGTGATCCACAATCTGTGCTAATGCCAACTATTCTTTGCTTTCTTTTCCAGTTCCCCTTTTGTGGTGATCTGTGCCACCACCACCTGATCAAAGCATCATGCAGCCCCCTGACATGATGGAATGACGGCGGGTGTTTCAGCTATCCACAAGACCAACTTCATCAGAATCCTCTCATGTGAAGCATGAAAACAAAGAGGATTGATTTAGGAATATTTATGTTAGATAGAATGACCAGTGGAGGCTGGGCAGTCTTTTGGCCTTGGAATCCCTGCAGATTTTGTTTTTTCTCCAGCGTAACTCAATGTATTTTTTTTTTTGTCTGTCCTCCTGGCCATTTGACCTTGCTTTGTTTTGTTGTTACTTATTCTTTAATGTTATTGCCTTATCTTAATTGTTTTTCTTTTCATAGCTTTCTCTTTGTCATCTTGTGAAGCACTTTGAGCTACATTGTCGTATGAAAATGTGTTATATAAATAAATGTTGTTGTTATTGTAATAGAAAAAGTCCCTGAGACAGATTATGTCTCTGTTAACAGAAAATAATGCGATTGCTTTGTTTCAATACAGTTATCTAAGTAAGTGTGACATCTAACAATTTAAGTCAAAGTAACTGGAAAAAGCAAAGTAATGCCAGGAAACATAATTATTTTTAGTTAAAGTAACTTAAAATTAAATACATAAAGTAAACATCCCTGGTAGTTCATTTTTTGAGTGTAACTTATCCCAGTAATATCAAGCACAAGGCTGTTAACAACCCAGGATACTCTCACACACTCATCCACAGAAAGTCCTACGGAGCCAGTTTAGAGTAATTGCCTTTACTACACTATTTACTACACTATAGACTTATCTTACTCAACTGGAAGAATCCTAACTCTCCCCTTTTAAGTCAGTAGGTAACTGATGTTATATATTATTTGAAATTGGAAAAAATAAAATTCTCACTTAGAGGATCTGTGCAGAACTTTTTCCAAACCTGGCAGGATCTAATCAATAACATTTTAGAATAAGCTTTTACAGCACTAAAGAAGCAGATTCTCTCCCTATTCTCTTTTTTCTTTTTCTTCTCCATTTATCTATATTCACTTATTAATTTATCTATTTGCTTATTTTTACTAGGTTTAAGTTTTATTCTGCTGCCCATGCTGTCTTTCTCAGGGGTGGGAGTTGATTTGTTTTCAATCGTATTCTTGTAAAATTGATCTATTTGTATGGAATGTTGTGTGATTTCAATAAAATCAATAAAATTATTTTAAAAAATAGAGTCCACAATTAACCAAACAAGTGGAAAAAACTGCACAAAACCCACACAGACATTGACCAGGCTAGGATTATTTTTTTGCATATGGTGTATCACAAGGATCACTAAAACAATATAAAAAACAAAACTCAATCAAACAAGTGACAGATATGCTTCATAAACAATCCAAAAGGAAACCATAGCTGACAGAGTGCAATATAAATAGACAGTCCAGTCGAAAATAAATCTTTGTAAAGGATGATACAGGCAGTAGAGTAAAAAAAAATAAGCACAAGCCCAGCATGTTTATTTTACAATTATACTAATGAGTGCTTCTCATTGTTGAAAAGGTTTTGAATAGATTCTCAAAAAGAGAAGTTGATTTGATACAGAACATTACTTTCCTACTGAGATATTAAAGGTGGACCGGGAGTCTTCCGGTTGAGCACAATAAGCCTTTGTGCAAGTAGTGTGGTATAGGATGTTACAATCAATTCATCATGGCACACTTTTATTCCATCTGGCATACTCCAAATATTACCGTTAAAGTGTCAGAAGTGATCTTAATTCAGAGGCAATTAGATATACACATTTTTTGCTGAAAACGGTTTAAGTGCAGAGCATTTGTAAATCGAGACCTAGCAATGCATGCGCTTGATGACATTGCTCCCAGGTTACAGCTTGCCCTAGGTGTACTTTATAAAGTTAAAAATTAGACATATACCAACAGGGGGTTTCTGATGTTGTGAAAATTAGTAATTAGCTTCCTTCAGTAATTTAACTTATTATTAAACTGTTTAGTACAATTTTTAACTTTGTTATCTTAAACATTTTTCTATTATATACTCAACATGTACTTACCAAGTAAAACCCTGCTTCTTCTAGTATGCAAAACTTTCTTCGTGTCAAGTGCTGCAAACCTGAGGGGCTGAAGCAGATGGCACTCCTTGGGTGTGTGTGCTTATGTGCACCCTGGAATTTCCAGTTTATTATCGGGGTTTGAAGCTCATTAAAATCAGGACTGCCTGTAGTTTTATTTATTTTTTTCTAAACACATGTTTGCACTTCTGGTTGATCTTTTCCCAGTCAAGGCCATTTAACACACTTCAGCAGAGAGACATGAAATGTCAAGAACCATTTGTGCTCTTTAAGGCAGCCACAATAATTTCAATTACACAAGTATCTGGAATGGGCTGGGATTGGCTCCAGCAGACCCCCATGACCCTGTGTTCGGATTCAGCGGGTTGGAACATGGATGGATGGATGAAGTATCTGGAATGCACTATTCAAAATACATTACTCATCCCCTTGACTCTAACTCACTGATGAAGAGGACCAAGCTAAATTTGAAAAGGTCACAAAGAAAGCCTTTGTGTGCTACTTGATGACATGAAGTATGACAATCCCATTTCAGAGAAGTGCAGAATCCTGGGGCAAAAAAAATGTACTGTATGTAGAAAATCTTTTATCTTTCAGTAGTTTGCAGGCCCGATGCTGACAAGCAAATGCCTGGCTGCATGATATTTAGCACTGATTCTACAGATGCAGTGTGCAGTTCAGGTTGTGCATTCTGCTACTGTTACTGACACTGTGTGACCATGAGCAAGTCATTTAACCTGCCTGTGGTGCAAATGCAGAAACATAAGAAATGTAAACCAATATTGTAAGCTGCCTTGCATAAAGTAACAATGATCTGATGTCATTCAAGAAAGAACAGTATCCTATTGTTTGATTATAAATTTGTCTTTCCCAGTCTCTTTTCAGCTCCAACAGGTCCATACTTTTTAAAAGAGTTTCCTGTAAAAATGACTGTCATGGCCTTTAATAATGTGAGATGTGAAAACACTTTTTTCTCTTAAAGGTACAGAGACAGAAACCTTTAAAGGAGTTATACTGCTTCTGCCTCCCGAAATACTCTCTGATATCAGATCATAGGAGAATGTTAATTTATATTTCAGCTTAATTACTGTACTAAATATACATCTTCATTGCCGGGTCAAGCAATCATTGAACCAATAAGTTACTAAGTAAGACAGTGGAGAAAAATGACAGCCAAGGCTTTACATCTACAGTATATAGCAGCAGTGCTTAGTACAGTGGTGTTGCGCCTCTATCAACAATTAAGGATTTGTTTAACAACAATAATAATAATAATAATAACAAAGATGACATCCAGCCCTGGGGGGTATTTTTCGTACGTGGATTACTCGCTTAGCCGGATGTAATTGTTGACGATTTGGCCTGATCCTGGATCTGTCGGTTTTTTGAAACTCTTGCTGGAAGTGTTGTCATAGCAACGCATCCAAATCCGCAAACCTGCTCGGAGCAGGTTTGTTCTGCGGAAACAAGGATTAGTTTACACACGTGATCAGTGACGGTGTGGAAGTCATCCAGTCAGGGCTTCGCCGTTCATGAATGAGCGACCAATTGATATTGATGTGCAAATTATAGGAAGAGAATTTCATATAAAGAGGGTTTTGCGCGATCGGCAAGATCCTTTATTGCCCCCGGAGGAAATTCTGTACGAAAGATACCGCTTTAGCCGAGGGGGAATATTGTACCTCAAAGATTTATTAGCTCCGTATATTCAAGTCAAACTCGGCGAAGTCGGGCTCTCACAACCACACAGACAGTAGGCATTGCTTTGAGGTTTTTTGCAAGCGGCACTTTTTTATATACTGTAGGCGATGCGGAACATCTATCGAAAAGTGCAGTTTGCCAGGCAATTCGTAAAGTCTGTTTGGCTCTGAAACATTACCTTCAGGTTTTCATTGTGTTTCCTGGACACCTGCGTGTGCAAGACAATAAAAGAGGTGTTTCATGCCATTGCAGGTAGGTAATACACAGGCTAAAACACCCACAGTTCCATAAAGAATCTCAATCAGCCTAACATTCTCATTACCAGGATTTCCAAATGTGATTGGGTCACATGGAACTGATCAGAGTGGAGTTTGATCAAACATTATTTGGAAAATGTACCTCTCCTCCTGATGAATAATCAGACACAGTGTCTTCATCAAATATTTGACCTTCGTTAATATCTCGTTGGTCAGACACAGGTTCGAGGGATATGACATTCCCTGCAACTGACCCAACAAAAAAGAGGGCTATATGGAACATACCTATAGCACACATGGAGGACAAATATGCAATGACCATCCTTTACCTGAAATGAAGTGACCACTGCATCCTGCCACTGCTTCTGAGGAGGAGCTTCCCCTGGAATGCCCTCAGAAACAGGGCGATGGGCATTTTGCTGGAGAGCCAACTCTTCTGCAGGGGTTAGGTCTGGACCGCGTGGACCTCCACCTGTTTTTTGCTTGTCTGCCTCCTTATTAGCTTTAAAATTAATGTTTTTTATATTATATATGATTCTTTATGTCAACAATTCTTTAAATAGTTATATACCAATATTTACCAGTTTGAAGTATATTCTTGTACTTCACTTTAACCTGTTCCCATGTTCTCCTTGTGCTCACGTTTGATCTGGAATTATGACATATTAAATAATAATTAATCTGACACATAGGAAATGAAACGCTGCATTCACTAAGTACAATGTACACTACTTAGCATTTAATTTTTTCGGCCACTTTTTGCCAGCCGTCTTTTCTGGTCAGGGCTGCTTTTGCAGTGTTACCCCTTGTGTATATTAAATCTTGAAATTCTTCGTGTCCTTCGAATAAAAGGTCTTGCGCCGCGTGTGTGAAAAATAATGCGCCCGTTCTTTCGTCATTTTGTTACAGCCTATCAAAGACTTGCTGATCATGTTCTCTAGACTCAATATATATGGGCTTTTCACTCCGCGCGGGGGCGCGCATTCATCTCGTATCATTAGATCCAGCTACACTAATCTAATACACGGCTGCGTTTGAAAAACCGACTTATCTGGATGAGTTTCACTGGCATTAACTCATTCAAGATGAGGCACTTGATCTCGGATGGTTTAAGCGACGTACGAAAAATACCCCCCTGGACTGGTTCCTGCCTTTTCTCCATTGCTGTTGGGATTGGCCCTAGCTCCCTGTGATCCACTGCTGGTAAAAGTAGTTTCAGAAGCAGAGTAGGTGCCACTTCAGCTGCTGCCTCAGCTAAATCAGGTAGAGAAAAAGGAGGCAAGACACTGAATTAACGTTCTGATTCATGATACTTCCTGCTGCCCATAAACTAAAAAAGAAGAGAGTTTAGAGTACACTGTTTATTTTGACTGCAGAGGGTTTGGGAGACATTAACCATCAAGTCACAAATGCCAATTAACGACTGGGGTTTCCAACTGCATGCAAATATTATTTTGGCGAACGCAGAACCAATACGGTTGGCAGGCTACTTTTATTGATTTGCGCATTCCTTTCGATTGCCTTTTCTGCGCATACATAACAGCTTGATTTTTATTTTTTACTTTTCATTTTAAATGTTAAGTTAGCCTACAGGCTAAATTTGCTATACAGATATATACAGAACTCTTTTCAATTATGAGTTTATGGGCTTTACACAAAAGATGCACTCCTGTCACCCCTTGTATTTGGTAGCGACGTAATGCTCGTTGCCACGCGACCTTTCTCCCTTATCCCTCTACTCCAAAAAGCCCTACCTATCTCAAACCTGAAACAACCTGTTGCTGTTGGCCAATGGGAGACGTACAAAGTGTTGACTGACGGGTAGTTTAACAAATGGGATGCAGCAAGTTAGCTGTTGTACAAATCCACCCCCCTACCGAGTCTGTGGAATGTACGAAGTAGGAAGTTGATAGCCAAAGCTGAACTCACAGACGAACGAGAGGTAACGTATTGGAAACATATCTACAAATAATAACTTATAATTTATTAAGTAATATGAACGACAGGCGTACGCACACGTGGAGCAGAGGTGAGCCATGACTGACAGGTGCATATGACAACAAAGGAAACAAAGCAACCCAATGGCACGACCCTGAAATTTATGTTGTGGTCGCGGGAATGCGATGTTTAGTCGACAGCGGGGAATCACGCAGAAGGTCAGAACAGTGAATGCTGACGGGCGGAGCTCACCTCGTTAGTGGTATCGCCATTAAAGTAATATATAGAGTTCTCTTGTTATATATCTGGTTGAAAAGAAGTTTAGCCAGTAAACCGCGACTCCGTTACGGAATTGCTATTAACAAGAAGTGTTCGGTCCTTTGTTCAAAACTCGTCGAAGCCAGGGTGTTAGCTGTGGAGTTCAGGTCAAGCAGTCCGAAGTTTCTGGTATCGATGAGCAATTTGAGGTTGTGTTTGTGGGTATGAACTCACTTGGGTGGATCGAACAAAAATCTGCTTACCCATTTGAAATATTCATGGTAAAACTACACATACTGGTCGCCCTTTAGGTGTTTTTATGGTAAATTTTACAGCTGAAGTCATGTGTTTGTTGTTTTTTATTCGTTAGGCGTTCTCCATTATAAATTAAGTGCATTGTTTAATGTAAATCACAACTTTTTACACTTTAAACACTCAACTTCGCAATCGAATACTAGTGTCAATGGCATTAGATAGAATTTGTCCCCGGATTTTTTTTTTTTTACAGAATCTCAATGAATAAATTATTATAAAAAAAAAAAGTCTGCTGGGAATATGTATGGAGGAACAGTATTAACAATAAATGTTGACTCACAGCCACATGACAAACATGAAACATTCACAGTCGTGTTCACAAATGAAGTTGAGCACAAATTACAAATGTGCTTCTTAATGAATTCATTTCTAATTCCACTACTGTTTGAATAGTGTATATGTATATATAAGTGCCTCTTTGTTTTACTATATTGATTGTGTGTATATATATATATATATATATATATATATAAATACACACACACACACACACACACATATATATATATATATATGTTATTCCACATTTTTCAATATTTTTTAAAGTCGTTTGTACAGTTTTTTTTTTTTTTTTTTTAGAACCTCATGGTCAGTGAAACAAGTTTACAACTTAAAGAAAATAAAGTAGAAAATAAAATACAGTTACAGTAGTTCTACAAACTGGCAGTTGTGCTTCTTTTTCTGTCTTAAGTGAAAGAGGCCCTTTCTTTTTCATTTGCCTTGCCTGACTTTGATTTTTATTGTTTAGAAATGCAGCATATGCAAAATGTCTTCCTGAGTGTCTATGACTTTGATTTCCTCATCCCAGCAAATGTTTGAAGTATTTAACTGATTGTTGGTGTTTTGTGTTTTTCAGGTGTTATGATCTATTTGAATGTAATAAATGACTTTTTAATAGTAGCTTAACACATTTGCTTAAATATCTTATTTACATCAGTGCATTTTAATTTCTCACTGTAAAATGTTTGTTGTTTTTACATTTAACCACATGGACTTGTATTTATTTTCTATTATTTCTTTCTTTGTCTTTAAATGATACATGTTAGCAAATTGTCTTCAGTTAATTATTTGTACAACCGTGCACCTTGTCACATTTTTCTTGATTTTTTTTTTCTTTGTCTGAATTGTTCTTTTTTCTGTAACTGTTGTGCAATCAGTGGAATCATAGCTGAAGAGTTAATCTTTAAGCCATGATTATAGCAACATATTTTGAGAGAAGTACAAAAAATCCATTGTTTCTACCACTTTGTAAGAATTTTCATTCTTAATGGAAGATTGTGTTCACAACTTTTTCTTCTAACCTTCAATCTAGAAGGACTGATAATGTTAATTTTTTTTCCCCCCAGTTTCTTATTGTTCAATCAGCTTCTGCTGGTCAGAAGAACCAAAGTAGAAGAACTGAGAGTGACACATTCTTCAGAGAGTCCACCAAACACCTTTAACATTTTACAAAACAGGGCCTTTGTGACTGATAGTGTGTCTTACTCAAGTTTTCACCACAGATGTCGTTAGCAGAGCAGAGCCAAAAATGGTTGCCTACCAATGTTCAAGTGACTGTCATTCAGGCACGTGGCCTGAGATCCAAAGGGAAAAATGGCCTCAACGATGCCTACTCAATTATTCAGATGGGGAAAGAGAAGTTCTCCACTTCAGTGGCAGAGAAGAGCTTAACCCCTTTGTGGAAAGAAGAGGCTAGCTTTGAGCTTCCCTTCTTTCACCAAGGGAATGAAAACAAATGTTTTCTCTATGTCATCGTCATGCATAGAGCCCTGGTGGGGCTGGATCAATTCCTGGGCCAAGCAGTCATCAATCTGATGGAGCTTTGTGAAAACAAGAGCCGCAACAAGACAGAGTAAGTCCTGGTGATTTGTATGAAATCTGGTAAAATTCTGAAAGAAAAATAATAGATTGTGATTATTAGTATATTGCACTGTTGTTTAATTTCATAGCAAATAAACATGTTTTGTATCCTTAATGGGAGAATAAACAATGCCTTAAATCGCACTGTGTACTTTGAAAAGCTGGGACAGTTTATCATGCATCGAGACCTGTGGCTGCCCCCTGTGCCGCTCCTCGTGAGTTGCCCATGAGGCAATGATGTTGTTCCTCTTGTGACAACCATTAAAGTAAAATTTTGATATTTCCGACTTTAATGATAATCTCAACAGATTCCTGTAGCCTTTTTTTTATGTTCCCACAACCTGTGGTAAGAGAAAAATTCAAAGCCTTCGACACCAGTACTATTTATCAGGTAAGTTCACTTGTTAGCGGGACCTCTATCAATGCCCAAACCAATCACCCCCCCCCTTCTTTTCCCCAACCCAATTTAATAATGGGGTTCATTGTTGAAAGTTAGGAAAATAACATCTCGAAAATATTCTGGCATGATTCTCACAAGTAAGCCTTACATTTTGCTTGAACGACACCTTGTTTTTATGACTTATATTATGCTGATAGTATTTCGGCACATATTTGTTTGTGTGTGTATTTAACATTGGCTGAGTTACCCGAAGCCCTATTAATACTTTTCTACAAACTACTAAAATTGTGATGTTTCTTTGGTGTTTTACTTACAATACCAAATAATTACTTGCCTCTACCTTGTTGCATCTTGTGATGGGTTCCAGCAAAATATTTTTGAGTTACTTAAACTGGTAATATGGTCTTTCAGTTGATTTCTCTATACTTTGTTGCAATTTATGTTTCAGTTTTTTTTTTTTTTTCTTTCTTTACGTGTTAGAACAGCTGATTAAATACTGACCGAGTCTGCATAGTAATAGTGAAAAGGTTTGATTCCATGTAGAAAAGAACGATACCAGGGGTATGTGATTTCAAGGTCAAATCTTAAATTTCATTGAATTATTAAGCATTTTGTGGATCATGTGTTACATTCTTCCTGTTTGGATAAGTTTTGGTAAATCAACCCATTTAATTTACTGTTTCTCAATGTCTACTCCTATTTCTATAAGTTTGTTGCCATTTAATTGTAAACCTGATGTTTAATTCTCCTTCTAAGGCAATAAATAAAACAATTCCAAACTTTTTCCATTGTGACCTTCAAGGTCTTCCAGATTTCTGCTCGAAACCCCAGAAACATAGACATGTATGTTTACATACAGCATGTATCTAGATTTTAAAGAAGGGTATTGAATAAAGCCATATTTATCCATCCATACATCCATCCATTTTCCAACCCGCTGAATCCGAACACAGGGTCACGGGGGGTCTGCAGGAGCCAATCCCAGCCAACACATGGCACAAGGCAGGAACCAATCCCGTGCAGGGTGCCAACCCACCGCAGGACACACACAAACACACCAAGCACACACTAGGACCAATTTAGAATCGCCAATCCACCTAACTAGCATGTCTTTGGACTGTGGGAGGAAACCCACGCAGACACTGGGAGAACATGCAAACTTCACGCAGGGAGGACCCGGGAAGTGAACCCAGGTCCCCAGGTCTCCCAACTGCGAGGCAGCAGCGCTACCCACTGCGCCACCGTGCCGCCCCGCCATATTTATATTTTTACATATTTTAATGAAAGCTTTTTTTATTGTTAGGGACTCCTGCATGACTGGTAAGTTTAACAAACCTATTTAATGCTGTGTTAAATGTGAGACAAATTAACTCACATTTCATGATGCATTTGCAAATGTTGTGCATTTTTCACAGTACCATATTTCTGATTTTTCTTCTGTTATTGTAACAGCTTTAAAGTCAGAATTTTAAATAGCCTTTTTAGTGTCCGCAATGCCAATTTAACAGAGTTAATATGCAGTCTGCATCTTGTGTGGCTGCTGGCTTAACATGTCTAAAGCAAAGACATAATAAAAATAAATATTAACTTCACCTGTATTATTACGTTTTTGCTGTAACTGTAAAGGCAGGAAAAAGAGAATCTGTGTACAGTTTACCAATATGTTATTCATTGCTCACTAGCTTCTGCCTGCAGCACTTAACTGTTATCCCGTGCTGCTCCATACACCCAATTTGCTGCTTTTCCTGTTTTCTCTTTTTATAATTGTATGTTAGTGTGCATGAGCATTCACAATTTTATCTTCAGTGATAAAATCAAAACTTTTGTCAAATTTGGCAACCCTTCTGCAGATGTGTCTGTTCTCTAGTAAAAATTAAAATCAAGTTTTGGAGCATTATCTTCAGCACCAATCAAGCCACTCATTTTGAAAGCTCTGCCTTAGTTTGTAATCATTGAGTAGTAAATGATGCCTTAAATATATTATCAAAGATGGGTCATGTTCAACTTCCCCATGTTACTAACCATTTAAAAATTACTCATGAATACCCATGATGCAACACTGAATATGTAGTGCGCATAAAGTAGATTTTAGTGTAACATTTAGTGTCCATTAGAATCTTCAGGTAGCCTATGCCATTTGGCTAGGCTTCGGATAGTCTTCTAGAAGTGTATGCCAAGCAGACAAACCAGTCCAAAATTATATTTTAATATTTAATACTTGTATAGTGTTCATCAGTGCCCACATGTTTCACACCCTTATTTTAATGCTTTCACGTATTTAACTTTGAATGCAGTAGTTAATAATTACATTATCTTGTTTGTTTCCTAACCTGCTGGTTTAGGGAAGGTAGTAGTCTTTGTCTCTCAAATGTTTGACACTTATAATTCAAATTAATTACTTTTTTTAATATAAATTTAATTGTACCAAAATGTTATTAGGATATCTAAGCGATACATTAGGCAGAAGACTTTGTCTTTCATTAGGCGTGTGTAGCATGCCTGTTTTAGTAATTTGCTTTACGTAATTGAGACTGAGTAATTTGGAAATTGTGTAGAAGTTGCATCTTGCCATTATTGCCAATAGTTAGGTATCACACACTCTGTTAGTTTTGTTTGGATAAGTCTTTCTGAAAATGACACATTTCCATTTGTCTTGCATTCTTAAGATTTGTATCTTATGTTTAGTTTTAATGGTTACCCTCTGTTAACCCTTATTTTCTTAGAGGCTGACATTACTGTGTCATTAGATAGTTAAGAGTGCAGAATTTTCTTTTTGCTGGGTTATTTTTAATCAATGGTGCACTTTTCTGGATTTGGACACGCAAGATGTGTGTTTTATAACAGTATTTAAGTTTAATAATTCATATTCATGTACTTTGGCGTCATTCAGAGTGACAAGATGTTGTAATGGAAATGGTGGTGTCCTTTGAATATTGATACATGAATACAAGGAAGTGGATCATGTGTGTTTATTTTATTTTTTTTTCCTTTAAGAAGTGAAATTCTTACAGCTTAGGAGAAATTAGGTTCCTATTCAAAAAGCACTGTTTGAAAAAGTTTATTAGGTGCATGACAAGTTGAGAAATGTTAGTTGAGTGACTGAACTGTACGCTCAGTTCTCCATTGTTACCTACATTGACTTCAAAACTTCAAGATCCATTTTTGACTTAATTTCTATGTATTCTAATACCCTTGTTTCAAACAGGCAATAGTGTGAATATTACTTGTGTGTGACTGAAGCAGAAAATGTGATAATTGCCAACTCCGAACATATGGGGTTCAGTGTTCTGTCTTGGCATACCACCTACAGAGAGTTAGATGTTCCTAAGCACCACCTTTTTTATCTTAAATTGTATAGTACTAAAGTTATTAAGTAAAACTAAAGGTGATATTTCTTAATCTGTACAAAAATATTGTATACCAGTAACGGCGAACTGCACGATAACGTGCAGTGAATTCACTTGACTTTCTTTCTCTGTACGTTTAGCATTCATTTGCTCAGAGGTTGATGCGCCTGCTGCTTCCTCAGCAGCTCTTCTTTTCTCAACCCTAGCGGCCCGCTTCTTCTCTTCTTTCATCGCCATCTTTTCACATTAAAACTGATTAAGCAATTTTTTGTGTTGTAATTACTTAGTACATATTCTTTAATTTTTCACTTAAGCTGGCACTTAAGTCTTGAATCTGCCTCAAGAATGATTTAAGATATGAAGAGAAAGGGGAAGTGATGACGAAGATAGTAGGGATGAGAATGGCGCCTGTACGCATGCGCCTCATGGCCGCCCTGCTGCCGAGAGCATAAAGTAAAATAAAAAGAGTAATAATTCCAAAGATGTTTGCTTTTAATATAAAGCTGTAGTGCAAAGTTTCAGTGTTGTATACGTGAACCAAATTTCAGGATACAGGTTATTTGATTTTTGACCTTGACCTTCTTGGATTGACCTTTCACCTTGGAGGTCAATCATAATCCCAAAAACAGATAGTAGACATCGCGTAGTATATGTGTACCAAATTTCAGGTCAATAGGTCAAACGGTTTGTGAGCTACAGGTGATTTAAAATCCTGGACAGACAAACGGACAGCCACGGTAGCGTATTACAGTGACCCCTCGCTATATCGTGCTTCGCCTTTCGTGGCTTCACTCTATCGCGGATTTTATATGTAAGCATATTTAAATATATATCGCGGATATTTTGCTGGTTCGCGGATTTCTGAGGACAATGGGTCTTTTAATTTCTGGTACATGCTTTCTCAGTTGGTTTGCCCAGTTGATTTCATACAATGGACGCTATTGTCAGATGGCTGAGAAGCTACCCAACTTACTTTTCTCTCTCTCTCTCTGTTGCGCTGACTTTCTCTGATCCTGACGTAGGGGGTGGGAGCAGGGGGCTGTTCGCACACCTAGACGATACGGACGCTCGTCTAAAAATGCTGAAAGATTATCTTCACGTTGCTATCTTCTGTGCAGCTGCTTCCTGAAGCGACATGCTGCACGGTGCTTCGCATACTTAAAAGCTCGAAGGGCACGTATTGATTTTTGACTGTTTGTTTTTCTCTGTCTCTCTCTCTCTCTCTCTCCCTGCTCCTGACGGAGGGGGTGTGAGCTGCCGCCTTCAACAGCTTTGTACCGGCGGTGCTTCGCATACTTAAAAGCCAAACAGCCCTATTGATTTGTTTGCTTTCCTTTGTCTTTCTGACAGTCTGTGCTCCTGACGCGCACTCCTTTGAAGAGGAAGATATGTTTGCATTCTTTTAATTGTGAGACAGAACTGTCATCTCTGTCTTGTCATGGAGCACAGTTTAAACTTTTGAAAAAGAGACAAATGTTTGTTTGCAGTGTTTGAATAACGTTCCTGTCTCTCTACAACCTCCTGTGTTTCTGCGCAAATCTGTGACCCAAGCATGACAATATAAAAATAACCATATAAACATATGGTTTCTACTTCGCGGATTTTCTTATTTCGCGGGTGGCTCTGGAACGCAACCCCTGCGATGGAGGAGGGATTACTGTATATAAGAAGATGGATGTTTTAGCAAGGTATGATGGATATTTGTTTTGTGTGTCCTAATTTTTCTTACGTGCGATTTTTTTTTTTTTTTAACTAAATCTATGAGTGATAGTGTGGTTTGATATGGAATAAAAATTAGAAAGTCTTAAATTTTCATACATTTAAAAAAATATAGTTCAGAGCTTGGATTTCATGTGTGATAGAAAGGGGGGATTTACCCCCCAGAGTAACAACAAAAGGGAGGCATTTTAATGACTTTGGGGGTTTTCATTGTGCCGCTTACAAAGAATGATATAATCATTGTAGGCTACCAGATTTATCTTATGTGCACATAGGGATGGGAATTGATAACATTTTCACGATTCCGATTCCATTTTCGATTCTGTTTAACAATTCGATTCTTTATCGATTCTCCTATCGATTCTTATTTTTAAAAAAGGAAAACACACAGGTCGATTAGCTTAGAACTTTGTTTTATATCTTATCTTTGAACAAGATAGAAATTTAGGAGTAGCATGACCTTACAAACCCAACAGTGAGATCTTAAGAGATCCACAGCCTACGGCTCCTCGATGTGGTGTCACGGGGTCCCCAGAAAAAAAATAAAATAAAATAAATATTCTTCTGTAGCAATAACAAAGTATAACATACTGTAAATGATTCTGTGGCAATTACACAAGAATGTCCAGTAACATTTACACTCTCCTTTTTAAAAGTATATATGAGCTGAGCACTCAAAAATAAAACTACATCAGCCAGCAACAAATACAATCAACTCAAGTCCAATGGAACTGTGCACAGTGCAATTCTGCAACCATCAACTATTTTGACAGCTACATCCATGTTGGCCGCATTATCAACAGTGGCTGCCACAACCTTGTCTTTGATACCATACTCCTCCAAGATCTCATCAGTCTCCTCTGCTACAGCTGTCCCTGTCTGTGCCTGGTACACTGGTTTGGTTTTGAGGACTTTTTCTTGATCCTGGCCATTCCTGACATAATGCAGCGTTACTGTGAGGTAATGATCTTGACTAAAACTTGCCCATCCATCTGCAGTGACGGCTGCCTTCAACACATGTTTCAGCTCAGAAATGGAAACGGATGAAACATCTGGTAAGAGGAGAACACGCAAATTTGACATTCCCTGACTTAGCCTACAATTAAACACATTAACTTACCGAAAATCGGGAGCATCTACTGTGGCAAATGGGTGCAAGCCTTTTACCACAAACTTAGTCACTGCTCTGTGACATTCGTCTATCCTGGCCTGTGTCATTTTACTTTTCCCCGCCTCTGTGAAAGGAGAAGCTACCGGTAGACTGCAGCGAGAACTGCCAGCATCTGAGACAGCCAGACTGTCTGTCTCTCTCGTCATGGTCATCTAAATGCAATGCACAGTAATAGCAGGTTTTGCAATAAGGCAAATCGCGCTAACATAATATGCAATGTTAGTTGATTAGTTACCTGCCGTATTAACGGGAGAGGACCTGCAAACGTTACCGCTGCTGCTGGGTTGAGATTCACTAGTCCGGAGCGGATCAAAAACACAACATTTATTTAAGGTTATTGCGTGTTTTGTGTGCAAATGCTTTTGCATATTCGTAGTGTTTCCTCCCTTTGATGAAATATCTACTTTGCAAGTATTGCAAGTTGCCCTGTTGTCATCCTTTCTCGTAAAGTATAACCAAAATTTTGAGCATTTGTGCCGCTTAGGCGCCATATTTCCTGCTGGGTAAATAAAGCTACGCAATGCGGTGACGTCATTCGAGGCGACTGGAATCGATAGGGGAATCGTTTGCAAAAATGGCAAACAATTCCAAGGAATTGAAACAGTGGGAACCGGTTCTCAACAAGAACCGGTTTTCGATTCCCATCCCTATGTGCACATAATAAAACCATTTTACAGTGAGCTCCTGCATAACCAGATGCATAGAAGTGTGTATTCTGTTGTTCCAACTGACCTTCATTCCTCTCTAGAGCATATCTCCATCTCTCTAGGATCTCCTCAACCTGCTCCCTACAGATCACAGTGTCGTCAGCAAACATCATAGTCCATGGGTACTCCTGTCTAATCTCATGTATCAACCTGTCAATCAACATTGCAAATAAAAAAGGGCTCAGAGCCGATCTTTGATGTAATCCCACCTCCAACTTGAATGCATCCGAAAGTCCTACTGCAGTCCTTACCACTGTCACACTTCCCTCGTACATATCCTCTGCCACCCCCGACTTTTCCAATACAATACCACAACTCCTCTCGAGGCACCCTGTCATAAGCTTTCTCCAGGTCCACAAAGACGCAATGCAAGTCGTTCTGGCCTTCTCTATACTTCTCCATCAACAACCTTGGAGCAAACCTTGAATTTGTGGTGCTCTTTCCTGGAATGAAAGCATACTGCTGCTCACTAGTCATCACCTCCCTTCTTAACTGAGACTCCACTACTCTTTCCCATAACTTCATGCTGTGGCTCAACAATTTTATCCATTTGTAGTTACTACAGCTCTGCACATCCCCCTTATTCTTAAAAATCGATACCAGTACACTTCTTCTCCACTTCTCAGGTATCCTCTCAATTTCCAAGGTTCCATTAAACAATCTGGTTAAAAACTCCACTGCCATCTCTCCTAAACACCCCCATGCTTCCACAGGTATGTCATCTGGACCAACAGCCTTTTCATTATTCATCCTCTTCTTAGCTGTCCTTACTTCCTCCTTGCTAATCTGTTACACTTCCTGATTCACTATCTCCACATCATCCAACCTTCTCGCTCTCTCTCATTCTGTTCATTCAAAGTACTCTTTCCATCTGCTCAACACACCCTCCTTGCTTGTGAGTATGTTTCCATCTTTATCACCCTAACCTGCTGCACATCTTTCCCAGCTCAGTCCCTCTGTCTAGCCAATTGGTACAGGTCTTTTTGTCCCTCCTTAGTGTCCAACCTCTCATACACCTCATCATATGCCTTTTTTTTTTTAGCCTTCGCCACCACACTCTTCAACTTGTGCCTTATCTCCTTGTGCTCTTGTCTACTTACTGCATCTCTCTGACTATCCTACTTCTTCTTCGCCATCCTCTTCCTCTGTATACTCTCTTGTACTTCCCCATTCCACCACCAGGTTTCCTTTTCCTCCTCCTTCTGTCCAGATGTCATGCCAAGCACTCATCTTGCTGTCACCCTTACTACTTCTGCTGTAGTTGCCCAGCTGTCTGGCAACTCTTCACTTACATCCAGTGCCTGTCTTATCTCCTCAACCTTGCACTCTTCCTTTTTCAACTTCCACCATTTGATCTTTGGCTCTGCCCTCACTCTCCTCCTCTTCTTGATCTCCAGCGTCATCCTACAGACCACCATCCTATGCTGCCTAACTGCATTTTCTTTCCCCTGTAACCACTTTGCAGTCGTCAATCTCCTTCAGATTGACTCTTCTGCATAGAATATAATCTACCTGTGTGCATCTTCCTCCACTCTTGAATGTATTCCTTTGTTCCTCCCTCTTCTTAAAATATGTATATTCACCACAGTCATGCCAATCCTTTTTGCAAAATCCACTATTATCTGACCTTCATTCCTCTCCTTGACACCTTACCTCCTTATCACCTCCACATCTCCTCTGTTCACTTCAACATGTCCATTGAAATCCGCTCCAGTCACCACTATCTGTCCCTTGGGTACACTGTCCATCACTTCATCCAGCTCGCTCCAGAAATCATCTTTCTCATCCATCAAATACTCAACTTGCAGGACATTCATCATCACACATCCAATTTCCATCTTCATAATCATTACTCTGTCTGACATTCTTTTCACTTCCAAAACACTCTTGACATACTGTTACTTCAGAATAATCCCTACCCCATTTCTCCTCCCATCCACACCATGATAAAACAATTTGAATCCACCTCCGATCCACCTGGCCTTACTCCCCTTCCATTTAGTCTCTTGCACGCACAATATATCAACCTTCCTTCTCTCCATCATATCTGCTAACTCACTCCCTTTACCAGTCATACTGCCAACATCCAAAGTTCCTACCCGTAGTTCCACTCTCTTTACCTTCCTCCTTCTCCTCTAGCCTCGTGACATGTCTCACCCCCCCCCCCCCCCCCGCCCTTTTTTATCCTTCTTTGGCCAACAGTAGCCCAATTTCCTCCAGCACCCTGTTGGCTAACAAGTACTGGTGTCGGCCGTTGTTAACCCGGGCCTGTACCAATCCTGTATCAAAATTTGTATCGTTTGTCTGCATATTGATCTGGCAAAATTTTACACCAGATGCCCTTCCTGACGTAATACTTCCCATTTATGCGGGCTTGGGAATGTGGAAATTTACTTTGCTTTGTTTGCTAACCATTATTTTATTAAAGTTTTACTCTATTTTAAGTTAGCTTTGTAAAACAGTTATTTTGTTAATTACAAATACTGTTCTCTGAATGAGTAACATTAAATCATTGTTTTCCCCACTGATTTTGGGTTTTTATAGTTTGTATTGTCTAAGACCTTATTAACCCCTTATACCCTAAGGGTTTTTGGCATTATTGCACCTAAAAATGAACAGGTGTTATTCTGTTTATGTAATAAAGGAGGTTCAAATTACTAAAACGTAGAGAGTTTAACACTTCAAATTTTTAAAGCAAGTCTTTATTTGAATGAAAGCCTTTGTTTCAAACCAGCATCAAATAAATACAAAAAATTAGGCATCCAAAAAACTGGATTTTATAGTACATAATTAAGCAATTTATGATGCACAACCTTGGAATCAATTTTATTTTGTTACCTAATCTGGCGGCTATCATTGTACCAAGTTTAGATTTCATATTCCATCCCATAGCATTGCAAAGTTCTACGTTTTGGCACGAGGTGTCGTGCTCTATGGAAACATTTGGTGTCCCGTTTTGGAAACAGTTGTTTGCACCTACTGTAAATAATCTCTCAAAACAAGTAGTGAAGTTATATTTTTATTTTTTAGAAAAACTATATATACACACATATAGTCTATATCACTCTGAAGCATTAGTAAACAATTTTTAACAGTAGGTATAATTATGTAATCATCCAAACCTATTTTCCTTCCAGTCCTTGAAAGAATTCTGTTTACCCCTAGACCCATGTAAACCTTAAGTTTTGTATAGCAGATTGGGTTTTTTGTGCTGCTATTCACACATCTTATCCTTCCTTCTTCTGTAGTGCAACTGTAACAGTTTTTAGTGTGTTTTCATTTATTTGTGTAGTTGTTGCTTTTTTATTTGCATTTCACTTCTGGAATAAACTTAAGTACATACATTTTTATACTAGCTTCTTTCAGTGGTAGGGACAATTTGTTTCCTGGCAGTAGTGGACATAGGCAGGAAACCACCCCAGATAGGCCACACATACTCCTAAACCACAGTGGTCAGTCAACCTAAAGTGTACATTTTTGGATTGAAAAGTTGAAAACTGGTATACAGAGAAAGAGTGGAGTAGAACAGTGGCATTTGATTGAAGTGGAGGCTGGAGGGTTCCTCAAGTGAAACTGCAAGTAGCGGTTTGGCATGGCATGATACAAGCACATTTGATCGAAGAGCAAATCCCTGTGAAAGTTTGTGCAGCGTGATTCAGTGGGTACTGGACAGAGGGGTAGTCCCCACATGAAACTCTGAGTGGCTGCTTTGTGCAGCAGAATATAAATACATTCAGTCTAAGAGCAGTCCACCTTGAAAGTTTATGTGACATTATTCAGTGATATTCATTCAAAGGGCGGAGCAGGGGTCCTCGTGTGAAACTTTGAGCGGGTACAGCATAATGGTACTTGGTGTAATGGCTCAGAAAACTAGTATGGGGAGAACGTACAGTAAACAGTGTCTGAATATGGCAATATTCCCTTGATACTTGAACTTTTCTCCTCTTTTACTTGGAAGCCAGTAAACCCAGCACAACCATTTCTTTTGCATCTTGCCTTCAAAATGCCAAGCATCTGAACTGATCTCCCAAAGCATCACTTTCTGGCATTCTTGAATTCTGGGGATTAATTAACAGTTTCAGATGAGCATATAGTTCCACACATGTATATATGTGACACAACACTACAAAGGAAGTTGTCAGACTTGTATTTAGCAGTGTAAGTAAATAACATCTATATATATAATTCACTAAGCCAGGAGACAAGTAGCCGACCATGGAAAGCACGCCGGAAGGGGCGTGGAGACAAGTAGCCGACCATGGAAAGCACGCCAGTAGGGGCGTGGATTATATAATTCACTAAGCCAGGAGACAAGTAGCCGACCATGGAAAGCACGCCGGAAGGGGCGTGGATTCACTAAACCGCCGACAAGTAAGACGCCAATGGCGCACGCAGGAAGGAGCCACGCCCACCAACTCTTAGACCATTGGATACAACGAAAAAATCACAGTCACGCCCACCAACTCGGACGCGACGCCTCGAAAAACATGCCGTCATTTCTGTTTGTCTGTGCCACATTCCACTTGCAGCTCTGAGCTACGTTGACTTTTCATTAGTCAACCTCAGTGGAATCTTGGTTCACACACAGGCAGCGCGAGAGACAGAGCCGCGTGCGCACGCACACACACACACAGGCAACGCCAGAGAGAGACAGAAGCATACACAGGCAGCGCGTGAGAGAGAGCCACGCACACACACAGAGGCAGAGACACAGGCACACACGGGCAGCGCAAGAGAGAGCCGCGCAATCCTTTAAAACTGAAGTTAAAACACAATGAAGGAAGCAGTCTTTAAAAATCAATAAGCCCTGTGCCTCTTTTTCATTAGCGTCTGACCTGCTTCAGGCCCTGCAACAGTCCTTCTCTGTGCCTGACTCCACTACTGTCAGTCGCCTGATTAAAAATGGCCTTTTCAATGTGAGCTATGGACCCGCTATACCACAGGAACACATTGCCTTTGAGCCTGCTCTCGCTCACTCTAACGTACCGGCTTTCTCTCTCTCTCCTCACTCACACACTGCACAGGGGAGAAATGCCCGAAGCACGAGTCTACACTGTGAGTGCGATGATTATTTATTTAAAAATGGGCTTTTGAAGGGGAGCTGTGGACCCGCTATACCACAGGATCACCTGTGACATTGCCTTCACATTGTTTTCCTTTTATTTATAATCCTGTTGAGCAGATCAGACACCCAGGCAAACAACACTGAATAATCAATAGCTCCAACTACTTTGCCTGCCCCCACTCCTCACCTGAGTCGGTTTTGTCTCTGTTCAGCAGTGTTTGCCAAACTCGGTCCTGGTGAACCCCTGTGGCTGCAGGGTTTTGTTCCAACCAGATTCCTAATCATTAATGTCAGTGAAACTCATCCGGGATAAGTCGGTTTTTCAAACACAGCCGTGTAGCAGATTAGTCTAGCAAGATGTAATAATCCGAGATGAATGCGCGCCCTCGCGCTGAGTGAAAAGCCAATATATATTGAGTCTACAAAACATGATCACCAAGTCTTTGATAGGCTGCAACAAAATGATGAAAGAACGGGCGCATTTTTTTCACACAAGCTGAGTGAGTGGGTGTTAGTTAGTTAATTAGCAACTCGAAGGATTAAAAAACATTGATGTTAGTTGGTTAATTAGCAACTCGAAGGATTAAAAAACATTGAAAAAGCGGCGCGGATTGGTTTGCAGCGTGTAAAACAGTTTGTTGTGGATAATTTGCTATCCACACAGGGACGAACCGAGAAGTGAACCCACAATCTTCCACTGTCTCCTTACTGCAAAGCAGCCGTACTACTATACCGCCACAAGGCAGTTAAACAATGCACCGGGCCACATGTTCATTTTTTCCCCTGTGCTTAAAAGACATTAAAAAACTGTTTCTCAACTGTGACTCCACATGTTCATTTTTTCCCCTGTGCTTAAAAGACATTAAAAAACTGTTTCTCAACTGTGACTCCCGAACAACTCAGTATGCGAAAAGCGGCCAGAATCGCAAACAACAATCAAAACTCTACGTGACTCACAGGTAGTGATGGGCCGTTCTATACTAAGGTTTCGACACTGTGTCGAGCTTTCGAAGCACTGCAGATTTTAATACTTGATCTAATAATGACATCTGTGATTTAAGGATTTCACATTTTCTTTCTCAAATGTGCTTACCTATATCATGGCAAAGTACAGGGATAAACCTTTATTTTCTGTCTACTCTGTTTTAATTAAGACAGACCAAACAAAACATTTAAGGCTATTAAATGTGATCTCAAGAAAAGATCAGGGTTAATTATAATACTAATAACAGGAGCGATTATAATGATACAGTGCAAAAGTAAATACTAATTGAAAGAGCCGGGAATGCATGAGGTGAGGCGTCTTATTTTGTTTAACTCTTGCTATTGTATAGTGCATTCTGCCTGTCGGCATTAGTTATATTTATATTTTTTAGACATCAGACACTAGATGCTACTGACGAACCCTTCTCTTCGTTGTCAGTCTGTAGCTACGAAAAAATAAAAGCAATACGACTTTTAACAGACGTCATTGAAGTGTATCATAAGTTTCTGTAACGTTAATGAAAATGGCCAGAAGGTGTCACGTGACAGGTGAGTGTCAAATGCTTCGAAGCTTCTATACGATTTCCGACACAATTGCTTCAAACGTGTTGATGCTTCTCAAGGCTTCACCCCGCTCATCACTACTCACAAGTTACTGAACGACAAATCAGCAGACTAGCATGACTAATGGGCGTCCTTCCCCTCTCCTCCGGATTTTTCAAATGTTAATTTTTTCTCTGTGCTTAAAAATCATTTAAAAAGCGGCCTGATTATGCGGCGTATGGTACGCCGCGGGTTGGCTAGTATATGTATAAAGCACATTTTAACACAGCTTTCACTTAACCAAAGTGCTGTTCATACAAAGAATAATAATAAAACTTACTGAAAAAAAATCAAGAAATTAATTCAGTATTTATTAAGAGTCTAAAAAGGCTTGAGTGCACAGTACAAAGACATTAAGCCTAGATTAAAAACAACAATGGGGGAAGCAAACCTACCATCAACTGGTAAAAGATTCCACAACTCTGGAGCCACAAAAGAATGTGCTTGTCACCTTTTTGTTTTAAGTTTCCGAGGCACATGCAGAATTTGTTTGGTTGAGGATCTAAGAGAAATGAAAACTAAATAAGAACAGAGAAGATCTGAAATATAGGGTGTGGCCATATCATTTAAAGATTTTAAACCAATCAACAATACTTTAAATTGAATTATGTACTGAACAAGAAGTCAGTGAATTGAAGCCATGAGTGGAGTAATGTACTCAGTTTTAAATGCCAATCAAATGACATGCAGCAGCATTCTGGACTATATGTGACTATGTATGACCAAGATGTAAAGAATTAGAATAGTCTCATTGTGATGTAATGAATGCATACATTACGTTTTCCAGATCCTGAAATTACAAACTGGTAAAAGCTACCTTTAACAACTGGACCAATTTGTCAAAATTAAGTGTGAGGATATAAATCCTTTTTGGTATGATATGACATACAAGAGGAGCTAAATTTCTAAAACCATGTTTATTGGACTTGGAAGAACTAAATCATTAAGCTGTAGAAAGTTACCATCCATACCATTTAGAGTATGCTCATATACATGACTAGTAGTACTTATATACTGAACAAATCCAAAAGAGTCTAACACCTGCGTAAAGTCTTTAACCATAGGTTTAGAAGGGCAACATACATGAATTTTAAACTTATCAAAAATCAGAAGATGGTCATATAGTGGATCAACTTTAGACAAAAACTCTAAGAACTCAAGTCGTTGGGTTTTCGGGGCCTGTAAACTAAAGCACAAAACAAAGCAGTGAGTATAGTATCTTTTTTTTTTTTTTTAAAGCCTGGACGTCAAATGTAGAAAAGGTTCTGACAGAAGGCATGTATTATCAATTTGTTGGACATAGTTTATCAAGAGTAGACAATTCACCATATATATATATATATATATATATATATATATATATATATATATATATATATATATATAATGTGTGTGTGTGTGTATATATATATATATATATATATATATATATATATATATATACAGTAATCCCTCGCTATATCGCGCTTCGCCTTTCGCGGCTTCACTCCATCGCGGATTTTATATGTAAGCATATTTAAATATATATCGCGGATTTTTTGCTGGTTCGCGGATTTCTGCGGACAATGGGTCTTTTAATTTCTGGTACATGCTTCCTCAGTTGGTTTGCCCAGTTGATTTCATACAAGGGACGCTATTGGCAGATGGCTGAGAAGCTACCCAGCTTACTTTTCTCTCTCTCTTGCGCTGACTTTCTCTGATCCTGACGTAGGGGGATTGAGCAGGGGGGCTGTTCGCACACCTAGACGATACGGACGCTCGTCTAAAAATGCTGAAAGATTATCTTCACGTTGCTATCTTTTGTGCAGCTGCTTCCTGAAACGACATGCTGCACGGTGCTTTGCATACTTAAAAGCTCGAAGGGCACATATTGATTTTTGATTGAAAAACAAATTCTGTCTCTCTCTATCTCTCTCTCTCTCTGCTCCTGACGGAGGGGGTGTGAGCTGCCGCCTTCAACAGCTTTGTGCCGCGGTGCTTCGCATACTTAAAAGCCAAACAGCCCAATTGATTTGTTTGCTTTTCTCTATCTCTGTGACATGATCTGCTCCTGACGCGCACTCCTTTGATGAGGAAGATATGTTTGCATTCTTTTAATTGTGAGACGAAACTGTCATCTCTGTCTTGTCATGGAGCACAGTTTAAACTTTTGAAAAAGAGACAAATGTTTGTTTGCAGTGTTTGAATAACGTTCCTGTCTCTCTACAACCTCCTGTGTTTCTGTGCAAATCTGTGACCCAAGCATGACAATATAAAAAATAACCATATAAACATATGGTTTCTACTTCGCGGATTTTCTTATTTCGCGGGTGGCTCTGGAACGCAACCCCCGCGATGGAGGAGGGATTACTGTGTGTATATATGTATGTATGTATGTGTATATATATATATATATACATACACAGTACAGCCCCAAAATTTGCTGGGGTTACGTTCCTAGAGCACCCGCGAATTGTGAAAAGCTGCGACTTTTTTGATGTGGTTAAAAAATAACTTTTAAATGCCTATTTTTATAGTTTCAACCCTAAATGCAGTATGCGCCCAAAGCACTTTAATTTCGTTGCAAACTCAGCTTAATACATTAATGCATTACCTAATAAACCCGTCTACTATACAGTACTGTACTGCTATGTCTCCTGCTGTGCTAGAATGTAAAATACCAATGTTACCACTATACATACTGTAATTCATGCAAGCACGTTTTCTTTGGTATGCGCTGTCATTTTCTTTGTTATAAGTAGAGTAAATACATAATAATTTCATTTTATTAAAATACAGTAAAATGTAAGGGTACTCACCAGTGATCAATGATATTGATGATGATGAAGTAGCTTTAAAACTTTAGTAGACTTAAAACTCCCCAGGTGGGGCCTCTTCTTCTGGGGCCTCATGTATAACGCTGTGCGTAGAACTCACACTATAACATGGCGTAAGCACAAAGCGGGAATCCAGATGCAGGAATCTGTACATACGCAAACTTCCACGTTCTTCTGCAACATAAATCCCGATCAGCATGAAAAGTAACGCATGTGCACGCACCTGCTGTCCCATCCCAACTCCTCCCAGAATTACGCCTCTTTGAATATGCAAATCAATATAAATAGCCCTTAAGCTCAGCCTTCTGTGAAAAGACAATGGAAAAAGCATGGGGGGAAAATATAAGAATTTCAGCGAATACCAAGTGGAGGCAAGGAAAAACGTACTATTTGTTAGTTTAAACAGTGGTATAAACAAGAAAAGGAAGTTGATCGAGTGACAGAGAGTGTTGGAGAAACTCGATAGCTCAAGTTCACAAAGAAAAAAAATAGGTGCACAGTGGGGAAAAAAGCATGAAATGTCAACTTTAATCTCGAAATTTCTACTTTATTCACATAGTTTATTTTGTCATTAAAGTAGAACATCATAAACGTCATCTTAAAATCGTTTAATTTACTTGTTTCTCAAATCCCATCGTAACTAAAGTAGCACGTTAAATGCTTTGTTTTACATTTGATCTTCTATGTGCTCTGTTTGTGAATCACTACATGCTTCCGGGTTTTGTATTCCTCCGACAGGACACAGAATCCATTACATTTGTAATATTACAGCTCACTGAATAATTAAAATATTGAGATGTATACTTGATATAATTTTCATGATGATAGGAGTTAAAGCATGTTATTAAACATGGGAACACAGTGGTGCAGTGATTGTGTGCGACCTTCGATGAATTTATTGCAGCAGTGCTGTCTTTCAAACGTACTAACCCTCAATTCCTGTCCTTACTTTTCTTTCTCCAAATACCCAATCGCCACACAATTAGCTCTGTAATAGACGTTAAGCCATCTGTAAGCTTATAACGCTGATTCTTCAAAACTTTTAAGGAACACTGAAATATCTTCGTAGTATGTGTTTAATTATTCTATCCTTCACGCCAGTCCTAGTAAAGCATACAGTGCGAGGCAGGAACGAGCGCCAGATCCTTGCTAGCGTAGCGACACCGTGTCCTTTAATTATTAACAATATACTGTAGATTATTTAAATGAAGTTAAAGTTTTATCTGTATAATATAATACAGTAATCCCTCGCTACTTCGCGGTTCACTTTTCGCGGATTCACGACTTCGCAGATTTTATATGTAAGCATATCTAAATATATAACGCGGATTTTTCGCTGCTTTGCGGGTTTCTGCGGAGTCTGGGTCTTTTTACTTCTAGTACTTGCTTCCTAAGTTGGTTTGCCCAGTTGATTTCATACAAGAGATGCTATTGGCGGATGGCTGAGAAGCTACCCAATCAGAGCACGCAGTTAAGTTCCTGTGTGCTGCTGATTGGATCAGCAACGGAGTGCTGCATTAACCAGGAAGTCTCATCTCACTCATTCAGCATTAACGTGCTACTGCTTCAGGGGCCGTGTCCAAGCGCCAACAGAAGATGCAAATGATTGCAGAAAAGGTAAAAGTTTTGGATATGTTGAAGGAAGGGAACAGCTACACCGCTGCAGGACACCATCACAGCATCAATGAGTCCACGATTCTTTTTATTTAAAAAAGAGGAAAGCATATAAGATCTACGGCCGCAGTGTCCTTTAACCAGGGCGCAAAACGAGTTGCAAGTGGACGTGATAAGGCAGTAGTCTGGATGGAATCTGCTTTAGGAATCTTTGCAACAAGGTCAATGACGTCATGACCTCCTACAAGCTGCTACTTTTACTTCGCTATACAGTAAGTGTAAACTTATCTACTGATTTCATATTGCTTAGCAGTTGTCCCTGTTATTAATAGAGTAAAGGGTGAGTTGTAAACAGTACAGGGAGGGTTTAAAAACGTCCAAATACACGTTAAATAATTAAATAAATATGGTGTCCCTACTTCGCAGAAATTCAGTTATCGCGGTCGCCCTTGGAACCTATCTCCTGCGATAAGTGAGGGATTACTGTAAACATTTTTCTGCATTTCA
Source organism: Erpetoichthys calabaricus (assembly GCF_900747795.2). Lineage (NCBI taxonomy): Eukaryota > Metazoa > Chordata > Cladistia > Polypteriformes > Polypteridae > Erpetoichthys > Erpetoichthys calabaricus. Next base: position 50,112,473 of record NC_041394.2, read on the forward strand.
TCTTAAAAATGATACCGTCATCATATGTAAATATGCGCTTTATAAAGTGGCTCAGGTTGTGCAATATTATAACTGTAGTACAAGTTTACAGTGATTGTACTTAAGTCCAAACAGTTCTACAAGGAGCACTTGATGAACTGATTGATTGCATTTAGAGCTCTTGGGATGAAACTCTTTCTGAACCGCGAGGTCCGTACAGGAAAGGTTTTGAAGCGTTTGCCGTATGAGAAGCAGTTCAAATAGGAAGCATGGCTGAGGCAACATGTGCTTGATGCTATATACCGATAATTCTCTTTCCGATCAGCTGCTCCGAGTGGTGCAGTGAGAGTAATATGGAAAAAGATGATCCGCTGTGGCAACCCGTAACGGGAGCAGCTGAAAGAAGTAAAAGAAGGTGCAGTGAGAGTAACAACGCTAAAGCAGTTATGGTATTTGGAATAGTTTGACCATTCCGTGGACCATTATATTGTTACAGGTTAATTGCAATCAGATGATTTAAACTAATAAGCAATATGCAGTGTCACACACATATGAATAGGAGGCAGTTGAAGGTCTTAGATGAATGGTAATACATCTGCCCAGGGGGTGGCGGGGTGCACTGACGCTCTAAGTTCCCTGCAGGCCTTTCCCGAGAAATCCCACCAGGAGCCACTGCCTCGACTCAGGACACTCCACTTCCGGTTCTGGCCCCGAGGACGACATCACTTCCGGTCCCGTCCCCGAGGACGACATCACTTCCCCCAGACTTCCTATAAAGCCTCACACCTTTTCCCTAGAATGCAGTTCTGTTTTGGCCTCTGTCTTGTAAACTTGACTAAAACTACAAAGCATTTACTTTTGCAGCCAGGATACTGAATTATACGGGTGGCTGCCCCAAACCTTGCCATGTCTCTTGTCCCTTCTTATCACAGTGGCATAGTCAGCAGGATGATGTCCCTGAAGAACCCGGGACAGGACCCTAAAACAACCCAGGTAGGAAAGTACTGGGGCAGAGTTTCTGGGTGGGGAGTGCGTTGGGTCAGGAAGGACCTGGTGCAGGCTCCGCTCCACAAGAGCAAACCCGGGCTGAAGCCCTATCTGGTGGAGAGTGTTGAAGGGACCCACAGGCGTGGGCTGGTTTCTGGGGAGGACGCAAAAGGGTCTCATTGTGCTCTCCAGGATAGGAGAGCTGAGCCGCCCACCGGGACCAAGGTCCCTGATAAGGATGGGCTTTCCCCAGGCCAGCAGGTGAAGGAACTGCAATCCTGGGAGTTTAACCCAAAAAGAGCACTCCCAGAACAAGCTATGGCTCTCTGCCAGCAGGTGGGTCTGTGACTACGGCCATTTGAAAGGACCGCACTACAGATTGTGCAGCAGGTTGCCTGCTTTTTGGTGCTGCAGCATTTACCCCAGGACTGCCCAGCCAGCCTGGGATGACTTCCACTCCATGCAGGAGCTTTTACAACTCCTAAGGACCCCAAGTCCGGCCTTGAAACCTGAGGGGGCAGTACAGCCCCTTAGTAGAATCCATGGGAACTACGTCCCACTTAGGAAGTCCCTCCCACTAAATCCGGAGCCTGTTCCGAAGTCGCCGGATCGTCTGGCGTGCGACCTGTCGGGGAACGAGGTGGACTGCAGGGGGACACGGCGATGAAAAAAAGAAAGACCAGTCTTGGGTGTATACACGGAGATGTCCACGTGTATAAATCCGCCCGGTGTTACGTTTGTCTGGGAGGAACCCTTAAAAGACTCTCACTGTGGTGGTTCTTCCGGATCCACTGTTTCCAGTAATCCTAGGGCGGGACTGGTCTGAAAGTAACAGCGGTAGACTAGTGAGTATCCCTGGACAAGCTTTGGGCCTAGTTGTAGGTGAGAAAGACTCGTCTCAAGCTGCCTCCACGGCGTGTAATCAGCCGGCAGAGAGTGGTGCGGAATACCAAGAGAGTGGCGCAGAAACTCCTGGACCGTCAAGGGCTGCTACATCATCTACCAGCGCCCCAGCGGCTCGGGAGGAATCTCTGCCCCTTGAGGTCAGACCAGACCCGCTCTCTTGAGTTGCACTTTTAGTTTAAAGCGACGCCGGCTTCTTTCAAGAGAGAACAATGGAATGACGACTCTCTGAAACATGCAGAGAATTCAGTGGTCCTCGTCAACGGCCAACGCGTGCATCAGCCCATGCCACAGAGCCCTCGCTTCGTCATTAAAAATGACATATCGGGTCCCGGAGCATGAGGGGAAGAACCGGAAGCTGCTGATAGTACCGCAAACCTACTGGCAGGAGGTCTGCGAGCTAGCGCACTCCCACCTTCTTGGTGGCCATCTTGGCCACGACAAAACACTAGAGCGAATCAAGCTCCGTTTTTTTTGGCTGGGGATTAATGAGGAGGTTCGCCATTTTTGCATTTCCTGTCCGGAGTGTCAAGTGCGTCAAATTCCCAGGCGGGACCGCGCTCCTCTTGTCCCCCTTCCCCTGATTGATGTCCCTTTTGACCGGATTGGGGTCGACATAGTAGGACCCTTGGAACCCTCAGCCCGAGGACATAAATATATACTCGTCCTCGTGAATTATGCGACCCGATACCCTGAGGCCGTTCCCTTGCGCTCGGCTACTTCCAAAACAATCGCACGTCTTTGCGCAAGTTGGCGTCCCTAGAGAAGTCCTAATGGACCAAGGGACACCTTTTACCTCAAAAACATTCAAGGAGACTGCCAAGTTACTGAAGATAAAGCATTTAAAAACCGTGGTGTATCATCCTCACACCGATGGCTTAGTGGAGAGATTCAATCAGACTCTCAAGCAGATGCTTCGTAAGGTGGTCAGCGAGGATGGGAGGAATTGGGATCAACTCCTCCCCCTCGTCCTCTTTGCCTACTGGGAAGTCCCCCAAGCCTCTATGGGCTTCTCACCTTTTGAGTTGTTACACGGATGACAGCCCCGGAGTATATTAGATATCTTAAAAGAGGGCTGGGAAGGAGAGGCTCTTCCCTCGACAAATATTCTGGAATATATCGCCTAGTTGCGCGATAGATTTGATACAGTTAGACTCATTCGTGGCACGACTCTCCGGGAGTTCCATCTAGGGGATCGTGTTGGTGCCCACCTTTCACTCCAAATTGCTCGCCCATTGGATGGGCCCTTATGAATCGTCGACCAAGCGCGCAGGTGTATCATGTGAACCTGCAGAAACCGTGGAAGGAGAGGGACCCCGATCCCTCCTCCGGTCATCCCCGCTCACTCTTTGCTCAAACAAGTTCCCTTAATTTCGGCTAGCAATTATCTTCCAGGCAGAGGCAGGAGCTGGAAGCAGCTATCCGCTCTGTCCCAGAGGTGGTGAGTGAACAACCCAGCCAGACCTCTCTGGTGGCGCATGACATATTGACTGACCCGGGGGTGATCGTCCGAGAGCGGCCCTATAGACTCCCAGAGGCAAAGAAAGCTGAGGTGGAACTGGAAATAAAGCGAATGCTGGAACTAGGAGTGATTGAGGAGAGTTTTAGTCTCTGGTCCAGTTCCATTGTCTTGATTGCTAAGCCCGACGGCAGTTGGAGGTTTTGCAATGACTTCCGTCGGCTTAATCAGGTTTCCCAGTTTGATGCTTATCCCATGCCTCGTGTGGGCGACCTCGAGAGGCTGGGACCAGCTAAATTCCTGACCACACTTGACATGACGAAGGGGTTCTGGCAGGTTCCTTTAACGGAGTCCGCGAAGGAAAAAACCTCATTTAGCACTCCTAGCGGGCATTGGCAGTATCGTGTCCTTCCATTCGGGTTACATGGGGTGCCTGCAACTTTCCAGCGTCTGGTGGACAAAGTGCTCAGACCCCATAACTCGTATTGTGCTGCCTACCTGGATGGCGTTGTCATCTATTCCAGCATGTGGAAGACACACATACAGCTTCTCTGAGAGAGCGGCGCCCTTGACCGACTTGACGAAGAAAAGAGCTCCCAACCTAGTGGTATGGTCTGACAAAGCAGGGACTGCATTCAGTGACTTAAAAAAGGCTCTGACTTCAGCACCTATATTAATCGCCCCTAACTTTTCTGTGCCATTTGTCCTCCAGACAGACGCTTTGGACACAGGCTTGGGAGCCGTGTTGAGCCAAACCATTGACGGTGTTGAACACCCCGTAATGTACCTAAGCCGGAAACTGTTGGACCGGGAGACCAGGTACGCAGCGGTAGAGAAGGAAGCTCTAGCGATTAAGTGGGCAGTTACGCAGCTGCGGCACTACCTCTTGGGTCGAGTGTTCACTCTGGTGACGGATCATGCACCTCTAAAGTGTATGGCCCTTTACAAGGAGTCAAATCCGCGAATCACCAGGTGGTTTCTTGACCTGCAGCAATACAAGTTTTCGCTCGTTCATCACCAGGGATCTCTTCAGGCCAATGCTGATGCCCTCTCCCGGGCTCATGACCTCTCGGTGCAGGTCGCCCGACCTGACGGGTCTGGGCTGAGGAGGGAGTTTTGTCACACACGATGTGAATAGGATGCAGCTGAAGGGCTTAGAGATGAATGGTAATACATCTGCCCACGGGGTGGTGGGGTGCACTGACGCTCTTTCTAAGTTCCCTGCAGGCCTTTCCCGGGAAATCCCACCAGGCCACCGCCTCGACTCGGGACACCCCACTTCTGGTCCCGGCCCTGAGGATGACATCACTTCTAGTCCCGGGACCGAGGACGACATCACTTCCGGCCCTGGCCCCGAGGACATCATCACTTCCCCCAAACTTCCTATAAAGCCTCACACCTTTTCCCTGGAATTCAGTTCTGTTTTGGAGTCTATCTTGTAAACTTGACTAAAACTACAAAGCATTTATTTTTGCAGCCAGGATACTGAATTATGCGGGTGGCTGCCCCAAACCTTGCCATGTCTCTTGTCCTTTCTTATCACAGCAGTTAATTTCAGTGTATTTATAAAGCTGAGTCAGGGATGTGGATCTGAAAAAGAAAGGGTAACCACATAGGAACAGTAGCACTGTTTTGACCCTGGGTGCTGCCAGTCTGCAAAACCGAGCGGAGAACTTGCGTATGCCAGGGTATGAGGTACCGTGGAAATGTACGTGGCTTTACGCCAAGTTTAGGTTTTATACATCGCGATTTGAGCGTGGAAACGTTCTTATACAACATTTCTGTGCGTACGCACCGTTTATACATGAGGTCTTCTTTTGGTGGGGTTTTGTGCTGGCTTTTCTATATAGGTTTCAGGAACATTGTGATAGGAAGTTGCTACATTGTCTACTGTAGCAAACTGCTGGTACAATTTCCGTGCTTTCTCACGGATGATGTTACTGTCTTCCTGCAGTCAGTGACCAACGGTGCCAAGGCAGGTTCCATCCTGACGATATTTTTATTCCTTACGGTCTTTTCCTTTTTGGCACTATCACAGAAACTTAAGATACGACACTCCAGATCGCTGCTTCGTTGTTCTTTATGTAGCATACGGTGCTTTCATTAATTCCATAGTGGCTCGCTACTGCAGTGTAACTTTTTAGTTCCCGGAGCAAATCAACCTTCTCCTGGAGTGTTTTAAATGCCTTCTGGCACTTAGGCCTTAGAAGGTGTAGAGCGGTTCAACGACATTGTGTGCGTTTAAAAATAACAAAACAATAACAAAATGGAAAACACGAGGACACTCAGTTGGAGACGCGTCAAAAAGCAGCAGTCAATCAACAGCAAGGAGAAATGAATAACGCTCTCGGATTGGCTACTTTCACCATCCCAAACCATGTTTCCCTCAGCGGTTGCTTCCTGTTCTCTCTACAGCACAATATTGCCACGAAAAAATCCATAAAAAATTGAGGAGGATATTTGCGCTTTCCGCTAACAATTAATAGTTAGGTTCTAAGAAAAAATCCGCAAACCCTGAACCGCGACTTTGCGGGGGTCTACTGTGTATATATAATTCTGTTTGTTTGCTCTTAAACACATTCCCTGTAGAAGAATGAAGCAGTCAGCTGTAACAAAGATACAGCACTGCGCAGTGTAGAGTGTTTCCTAAATTTCCAAATAAAGAGCTCTGTGAATGCAGTGAAGCCCCATTTTACTTCCTAAAACAGATATTGTTTAAAATATTAAAGACAGTTACTGTTCCAGTAGTTCTAAAGAATTGATACATACTTTAAGACTCTAGTGTTTGAACACTTTTTTCCCCAATGTACTGTACATAGGGTGGAGGTATATTTTACATTTATGTAAAGGATGATTACGTGTGTAATGGTAATTACATCACCACAGGCACTTTGGCATTAGCACCTGACAAAAATAAAACTTCATCGGGTGTGGCTGAAAATTCTTTCTTAAGAGACAAAAGTGTGATAAGAACATTATATACTTATTTAAATTTGCTTTAAAAAATGGTGATCCTAAGTAATCTCTGACTCATCCACATGCTTTAATGTATTCTGGGAGTGAGATACAAAGAGTTTTTGCCATTTTTAGAATGTAATGCACCCTGAAACTGTCATAGCAGTAATCCTTCCTTTCTGTACTTGGGTAGAAAGGTAGATCCTGTTATATTAATTAAGTTGTTGGTTTGTTGTAAAATGTGAGGCACATGGGTGAACAGCAGAACAATATGGTAGAAAAATCTGTCATTTTTATAAATGATACAAATCAACAATTAAAAATTATGAAAAGTGATGTGCAAAATGCAAAAGTATTGCTACATAGTGTCTGTATGATGTTTTTTAACAATAAAATCTCAGTTTATGCCTTTAAATATGAATTTTTCATACAGATTCAAATTATATTCGAAGAGTGATGTTCATTCTGACAGATCTAATGTATAATTCACATATCAATCCTATTCTCCTAGTAGTTTCAATTAGGGCTGCTCTGTGCCACGTGAATTGATGTAATCATAAAACCAACAAAAAGTTTGAATGCAATTTTATTTTCTTAATCTGCTAGTTGTCCCTGCCACTTCCCTACATTGCCTGCCAGCATGCTACAACTCTTTGTTCTGTTTTTGAGTAGAATAATCATGGTGGTGGCTGTACCACATTTAGTAGAAGCAGGTTCCTCCAAATATTGAGCAACATTCATTTCTGTGTGTGAGTGTTTCAACCAAAAATCAAAGAAAATGGCTATTCATTGTGTAAAAAAACTGATGGTGTCCCAAAACCACACTCTCAAAATGCATGAATGCTGGAAGATGAAACAGCCTGGATGTATAGCAATGTACAAGACAATGATACTGTAAGTAACCCAGTTACACTTACTAAAAAATTTTGACAATAGTTCCTTTACTCTTTTGAAGCTGGGTAATTTGAGAAATTCAAGCTAGTGACAAGAATCAGGATAAAGGATAGAGCCGTGGTATTTCTTTAGACAGAGCAGAAAAATTGTCTTCTTAATCCACTTGTCTGCTGTTACCATTATTATTTGTGAGAGCACTCAGCTGAAATCATTTTTCAATATAGTCTTTCTTAATACAATAGACTAGTCTGTTAAATGCACTTCCTTGTTTTATTTAGGGCAGAGTTGCATTTTCACCCTTTTCCAGATGCTCGTGCTAGTGCCAGCAACTTGTTACTCTGTTACATCATTGATATTAAAGAAAATTAGTTACCAGCAGTTGTCAAAATTCAGGAACAATAACTTCCTATATAAACACAGGTGAACTTTATAAAGTTTTTTCTCCAATCGTTATGTTGTAAAATCACATTCTATAAATCAGTCTAATATAATTTTTTTCATCCAGTGCAGTTGATGCAGTTTATCCAAACTGAAAGAGAGTTTGAGGTATAGCAACACACAGCTGTCCCACCCATAGGGGAACTGCTGCTGTGGAGTTGGCTTTTTTGAAAAGAAACAATTTCTACTGTAGTTTAAATTTCTAAATGTGCAGAATGCACTTGTTAATGTTTTAATGTTAAAAAGGTATGCAAGTCTTAAGTAAGATGGTTCTTGGCTTTTTCCATGTTTTTGGATGAAAGACTGATGTCTGTCCTGCTGTCCTATTCTCAGTGGAAAAGAGTGCTCTGGAGGAGCCACTTGCAAGTTATACTTAATGCAAGTCTATGAAATGTTTTTCTGTCTGAAGCAAAGAGTAATTTTTTTTTTTTAACAGAATAACTTTTGGGAGAACTAATTTTTGTGTTGTGCAAAATTTTTGATAGCTTATTAATGCAAACTGATGTGGTAACCTATTGATTAAGATACCAAGTAGGTTGATTTTGAAAAATTGCCAACTTCTCCATTTTTTGATTTTAATTACTGGCATTCCTAGATGCTTACTGGTAGTGTTTTCTTGCATATGGGCTCTCATTATGGTTATTCATGCCGCTCTCTGTCTCTCCAAATAGGATTCCCCCTGCCTCCCCTGCTGTTCTATTTTTTTTTTCTCTAAACATTTTATTGAATTTATTAAAAGGAAATAACATTCCATACAAACAAGTCAAATTTTATAAAACTGAGTTCAAATAAAATCAACCCCCCACCCATGAGAAAGAGAGCTAGGCCAACAAAGTAAAACTTTAATATTAGGAAAAATAAATAAATACATAAATAAAAATAATTTAAATAAATAAGGGAAGAGAATCCACTCCTCAATTTAAATGCTAATTCTAAAATGTTATTTCAGATCCTGCCAGGTTTTGAAAAAGTTTTGTAGAAATCCTCTGAGAATTTGATTTTTTCCAATTTCAAATAATATACCTGTTAACATCAGTTACCTACTGACTTAAGAGGTGGGTTAGGATTGTTCAGGTTGAGCAAGATAAGTCTATGTGCCAGTTGTGAAGTAAAGGCAATTGCAGTTTATTTCTTCTCCACCTTAAACCCATCTGGAAGTACACCAAACACAGCTGTTAATAGGTTAGGAGAGATTATGACACCAAGGCTGTCTGAAAGGCATTTAAAGATTTTGGTCCAAAAAGATGTTAATTTTGGTGCATGCCCAAAATGTATATGGCCCAGTAAGGCTGGAACTTGATTGCAACATTCGCAGGTTGAATCTTGCCCTGTAAACATTTTGGATAATTTTAAACAAGGCAGATGTGCTTGATAGAAGATAAGCTGAACAATTGTATGCTTTGTGCATATGGAGCTAGAGTGAATTCTATGCATTGCTGCCTTCCACTTCTTTTCCGAAATGCTGAGTGAGAGATCCTTTTCCCACACAGCAAAAGTTTGTTGATAAAGAGCTTTATGTTTACTTGTGATGTTTAGGTATTTAAACTGATTTGCGATAATAAAAGGGAAGGTGTTCAATCTAATATTGTGTGCTTGAGAGTGCACTGCTGTTTGTGGCGTTTAAATCGTTCAGTACACCATTGTCAGTCTAATGGGGAAGCCACTGAAATAGTATTGTGATGTTCAAAGCTAATGCTCCTTGCTTTTTATAGTAATACTTGAGTGTAACACATATGGTATGGGCACTTATGTATATTCTCTTCAATCACTGCTTTGCATATACATTCACATCTGCAGATTTTAAAGGGGAACCACATACAAATAATGAAAAACACAAAGAACTACTGTACTTAAGTGAATGACGTAAACAATTGAAAATCGTAAACCTCTAAAAATGACATGTACTCAAATTTCACATTATTTCTACTAATTACTTGTTTCAATGCAGAACAGCATACTTTTCTGTAAAAATTAAGTTTTTCAAAGACCATCAACAAAAGCCAAGTCACTAGGAAAAATAGGAATATTTTAATCAAGAACAATTGTATATATCATGATCAAGAGTAGCTAGCACTAGTGACCTAAAAATACTACATATTTGACTGATGCCTTTATCCAAGGAGACTTGCACCATTTGAGATACAATTGGTTTCATTTCTTTTGTTTTTCCAGTTAAAGCACAGGTAGATGAAGTAACTTTTTTGCCTTTGGTCTCGCATTGTCTGTAGATGAAAAGGTTATTTGTAAAAAAGGTACGCATTTTATTTTCCTTCCTATTTCTTTATAAATTATTTTTCTTCTGTTTTTAGGCATCAATAAATATGTTAAGCTTATTAGCCTTCATTGTTTTTCACTGGGCAAAAGTACAGTGTCAATACTTGGGTATGCAGATTGCTGAATCCATTAATTGTATTCAACTCCATAATAAAAAATTAATAACAAACATAAATATATACAAAACTGATGGGTCTTCAGAGCTCTGGAATGTTGGGGAGTGGAAGAATTAGATGTGAGTGACACTTTTCTAGCCTTACTCCCCAGACTTCGAAAGTTAGGTTAATCTTGCTCAATGTGTGCAGTTTTAGACAGGATTTTGGAATACAAAAATGGGCCTGTACAGCTCAAGTTCACTTCCACTTATCTTTTAATAACGTAATGTGCCCTGTGAATGGAAAGACAACACCCTTTAAGTTTGTTTTGCTCAAGTGATCACCGTCTGTTTAACTTCAGCAAAAAAAACAAGGCTGATATTCCTTTTTATTTAAAGGCCAGATAAAAAGGGCCAACTTTAATCTCTTTTATCAATGGTGGAATAAATTATAAAAGTGTATTGGAGGACTATTAATCTGTAATTAAAATGGCTATATATTATCCCCTTGCTAGTTTCATCTGCCATTATCCAGTTCATGTGGAAGTTGTTAACCAACCCATATATGGCTGTGGCATGTTCCATTCTAATCTTTGGGAGGGGTAAAATTATTTATGGAATGTTCCAGTATGAGAAGGCTGGTAGAATTCTGCATAAATGCTAAGCAATAGCCTATTTTCAAAGTTTTTCATTCTGGCAACCCGTGGCACAGGCTGTGTTATGGAAATATTATTGGCTCATTGTTAGTGTAAATAAGAGAATATTTGTTGTTGTCAAACATTTGTACCCAGACTGACGTTCTTCAAACAAGATGAAAATTAAGGTATCTTTATTATGAGTTAACACTGATGGAAACTATTCTTGCCTCCAGTACTAAGCTGGTCTGCCCTACAAACTCTTTCCCAACTATAAGTTTAGTTTGTTCACACTTTTTATAACAAAGTGGAATAAATATCCAACATTTACAATTGACATATGAGAAATATCTCTGGATTTGTTGCTGAGTTGTTAAGATTAGTAGGAGATGAAAACGATTGCGTCTTAATGTCACAAATCTTTCAGAATATTTGTTTTTAAATTGATAGGCTCTGTTGCGTTCAGCATTCAAATGGCAGCAGATTTGTCATGTCACCTCTTGATATTCCAGCCCTATTTGTGTGACACTTCAAGGTAATAGCATTTTAGACAACTAAATGGCTTTGTGGTAATGTGACTATAATGGCTTTGTGGCATTTCAGTCTTAACAGCATCTAGTCTTTCTTTGAAAAGACAGCAAATACTTATTTTATTTTAGGCATTTAAACAAGAATATCCATTCATTTTCTTAGCTTGCATTTCATTTTTAAAAACAGAATATCAGAGAGCACTATTTTTTTACTATTTGTAATACTTAGAGCTAGAACAAATGAAACTTGGATCATAAAAGTATGGTGTCTGAATGTCACTGAAAAAAAAATCAGACCATGATGTAACAAAATTTTCCCCTTTTGTTTCTGAGATGAAGAAAATATGAAGATTAAATACCTTTTTAGACTTCTACATTTTTTTTTCCAAAATTAATGGCAAATTATTAATATAAAGACAAGGTATCCAAACCATATGGTCACTTTTGAGGAATTACACATTTGTTCAGATTTTTGCACAAAATGATGGCTTTGTAGCTTATATATATAATAAATAAAATGGCAAATTGGTAATGTTTAGTGGAATTGGTTGCTTTAGCCCTTTGATTTCATACACATTAGTAAGTCAACTTTTGAGAGGTTCATCCATCAAGATAATTCATTTTAAGGGTGATTTTGGCTGTTGTGTAAACTGACTAATGTAAGCTTGTAGTGGCATTGTGTTTTCATGAGTTAAAGTATCTTTCCTGTTAGGTTTATTTAGATTGTTTTAGGGAAGTTATCTGAGGAGTGTAATAGGTTTATACATCAGAAATTGAGCAGACAGTTTTGGAAAAAGTAAATACAAAGAGTCTGGAGGTCCAGAAGAAGATAAGAAGTGAGAGAGGCATATTGATAGAGAGGAATTATGATAGATAGGTAGACCAAAAGGCAGAAACAATGGGATAGACCTGGAAGATGTAGGAGCTCAGAGAATTAAGAATCAAGAGAAAAACCATATTTGCAAAGAGTGAAACAAAAGATAATGTGCAAATTTAAATTGGGTAAGGAAAGAGAAGCATTGTAGCATAGTCAGTAGCACTGTTGCTTCACATATCTAGCCTAACCCTAAACCTTCTGAATCCAAGAGAAGTGTTTCTGTATTGAAAGTTATTTTTGCTCAGAGTTAATGGCAGAGAGATCATTGCAACAAAATTAAAACCAAGAATGAAAAATATAATGATTATTTAATACTGTGATATCATAAATCAACCATCATCCCTCTCTAGTATCTTTCACAAATCTGAAAAGGTTGGGAAATAACTGTTATTAAAAATCACAGCAGAAAGAAAAGGACACATCTTAACCAATTCTATAAATCCATACAGAAATAAGACCTGCCAAAAAATATATATTATACAGTATATTCTGTCAAAGTCTTTTCGGTGCCAGGTGAGAAAAGAGCACCTGGTCTGAGGATATGTGGGGTTACGTCAGTAATCTGTAGTGAATGACAAAGTGCAGCTTTACATGAAAGACTGAATTATGTTTGCTTGCAGTTGATGCTGGTTATCTATAAATAAATTAGACAGCCAACAAGAAGTTTTTTACCAACACCTTTGCATAAGGTTTTATTAAATAAATTTTTCAATAGTTACAGCAGTCAGAAGGCCCCCTTCTTTGTTTCAAGAGCAGAGATATCACTGCCATATTAAATGAAGAGTACATTTTGGTGCTAGAAATGGCAGTATTCATATACGAAATTTGAGAAATAAGCAGACACCATCCAGTCCCTCAAGCTTGTTTATTAAGCGGATAGCAAAGCTTTCCCCATATCTCATTCAGGTACTTCTTAAAGGCTGTCAAGGTGTTGTCTGTTTCAGCTAGATTCCCACAACTCTTTGTGTAAAGAAGTGTTTCCTCGTCTCAGTCTTAAATGCTTTTGGTGTCCTCAAGTATGTGATCCTTAAGTTGAAAGAGTTCTGCTGGATCTACTTTAATAATTCCTTTGAAGATTTGAAGACCTGGATTATGACTAAACAAAGTCTCCGCTGTGGGAGATTAAGCAGGTTTAATTCTCTGCTTCTGACAGAATACAATGTGTCCTTACGTGCTTGAATGCATAACATGTATGTATAACAGTTTGCACTTTTCTACTTTTAAACTGCATTTCACAAGAGCACCCCCAATTCTGAAGCCTATGCAGGTCTTTTGGATTTCTTTTTACTGCCTCCTCAGTGTCTGCTATCTTCAATTTTTGTTTCATCCACAACTTTCACACATTTACTAACTATACCAGAATCAATATTATTAATACAAATAAAGCAACAATCCAAGGACAAACCCCTGAGATACTCTACTAATTGACCTAAATCCACATGATGCATTCTCCTCTTTTTTTTTTTTTTTTCCCCCCTCCTGTTGGTTAAGTTGAGATCCAGTCTTAGTTTCAGAATTAAAGTTTCATGTGGGATTGTATCAGGGGCTCTTTGAAAGTCCAAGTAAATTATGTAATGTGCTTTGTTTTTGTTGACTATTCCAGTTGCATGTCCAAAAAATCTTAAGTGATTGTTTTGGCAGGCTCTTCCTCTTATAAAGCCATCTTCTTCTTTTACTCCCGACTTCCTCATAAAATACCAACACTCCTCTCTATGCTTTCTCTACACTTCTCCATCAACACCCTCAGACAAACATCACATCTGTAGTGCTCTTTCCTGGCATGAAATTATACTGCTGTTCACTAATCTTTTACTACCTCCCTTTTTAACCTAGCTTCCACTACTCTTTCCTATAACTTCATGCTGTGGCTCATCAGTTTGTGTAGTTATTACAGCTCTGCACATCCCCATTATTGTTAAAAATCAGTTCTCCACTCCTTAGGCATCCTCTCACTTTACAAGATTGCATTAAACAATTTGGTTAAAAACCCTGCTGCCATCTCTCCTAAACACCTCCATGCTTCCACAGGTATGTCATCTGGACCAACTGCCTTTCCATTCTTCCTCCTCTTCATAGCTGTCCTTACTTAACCTTGCTAATCCGTTTCACTTCCTCTACAACATCCAACCTTTTCTCTCTCTTTCTCTCATTCTATTCATTCATCAGCTTCTCAAAGTACTATTTCCCTCTGCTCAACACACTCTTCTCGCTTGTGAGTATGTTTTCATCTTTATCTTTTATCACACTAACCTGCTGCACGTCTTTCCCATCTCGGCCCCCATCTGGCCAATCAGTACAGGCCCTTTTCTCCCTCCTTAGGGCCAATTTATACTTAACTTTCAGAACGGGTACGCACACATGTCATAGCTGCCATGCATTCCCAATATTTATTTGACGTGTCCCCTCAGCACGTCCTCAGAAATTAACACGACACGTGTGTAAGTTACATTACCAGCAAAAGGTCGGTAGGCGTATTGGGGGGGGGGGGGGGGCGCAATATCATCAAATAGAAATGTGACATCAGAGTCTCTCTTTACTTATCCCCATGTGACAGAAAGCCATTTTGCACATTCTGCAGGATTGATGTGCATACTTTGATGTTTGATAAATGGTTCGATGTGGTGAAGTAAAATGCAGACATTCAAATGCATATGTGGTGCTTTTAGATCCAAGTGTTTCATATTCCCCAACGTAGTGACATGATGCATTTTAAAGGTCTCACATACCCTCTTCTGTGCTGTTTTTTTTGCACCTACACAACATCATCACAATGTACAGCAGCATATTTGAGCCACAAAGAAAAAAAAGCTGGGGACATAGTGAAAATGTCCATTTTGTGATTAAAGTGGTAATTTGAGCTTAAATCTCAATGTCCAATTTAATATTGTAGTTTATTTTATCATTAAAGTTATCATCATAAAACTGACCCAGTTCTGAATCGCTACGTGCTTCTGAGGTTTCCTCCTGCATTGACAGCAGCAGCAAGCAGCAATTGCCACACAGAGCACATTATATTTATGATATTCCAGCTCTCTGCATATTTTAGAATCCTTATATTTATACTTGATATCACTTACATACTTTAATGAATTGTATCATGAATATTACATTCTACAGAAAAATCATTAACTTCATTTAAATAATGAATACTGTTAATAAATTACACATGTGGGGGCAGCTCGGTGGCAAAGTGGTAGCGCTGCTGCCTTGTAGGGAGTCGTGTCCCTGGTGTTCCCTGCCTTGTGTTTGCACATTTTCCTTGTGGGTTTCCACAGTGTGCTCCGGTTTCCTTCCAAAGACATGAAGATTTGCGGATTTGCTGATGCTAGAATGACTCTAGTCTGTCTGTGTGTGTGTGTTTGTGTTTGTATTCACTTTGCGATGAGCTGATGCCGTATGCAAGGATTGTTTCTGCCTTGCGTCCGATGCTTGCTGGAATAGGCACATCCCAGTTTTGACGGATGTAATCATTAAACATTCATCCTTTTCAAGAGATATTGTGTCAAGTTGTCCTCAGAATTTAATGGATGTATCGGGCAATTCACAACACAGTGAAGCTGAATGTTTTCTCACCGTGATGATATTTCACACTACCACCTGGTGGAATCTTCCAGATTTGCATAAAGTACGCGAGCAAGTATAAACAGTAGAATGCTTGTGTAGCGGTAGCGTCCAGAGGCGCATGCGTCACATCGCATGAAGTAAATACCCTACCTTAATGTCCAACCTCTCGTACAACTCATCATACAGCTTTTCTTTAGCCTTTGCCACCTCTCTCTTTACCTTACACCTTATCTCCTTGTACCCCTGTTACTTTCTGCATCACTCTAACTATTCCACTTCTTTGCCAAACTGTATACTCTGCTGTACTTCCCCATTGAACCACCAGGTTTCTTTGTCCTCCTTTCTCTGTCCAGTTGTCACACCAAGCATCCTTCTAGTAAACGTGCATTTTTTGCTTTTTTAAAAGAAAAAAAAAAACATTTATTAAACCTCATCTCTCTACTGTAAAACGTGCAAAACACTAAAAGTATAGTCAGAAGTGTGGAAAGTTTAATAATACAAATCATAATAATAATGAATAATAACATTAATAAAAATAATGCTAATACCGTAATACAGTATTGTCAAAATATGTTTGTGGGGTATATCTAGAAGCACGGTGAAATACACAATCCAACGTCACAGCCTGGAAAATAGTAGCGTGATTCCTTGCAGATGTTCTTCCAGACTGATCAGCTTTTCAATAGCACAATGCACAAGTGTAATTAACATGACCGTCGCTTTTGGATTCATTAGAATCGCTTTCGAATTTCATTGTCTGTTTCAGTTCCACTGCCTGAAGACAGATTCACTTTATCATCACTGCTCATATCACTGTCAAAGCATGCAACACCTGGGCTGCTGAAAAGCGTTTCTTACGAGACGCCATTGTGAGGCTAGGAGAAGACGTGTCTGCACTGTTGCCTGGGTAACACTCGGGTCTGTTACTTACATTAAACATGCCTATACAGTTTTACGAGCAACACTCGGCACTAGTGCTCTTGCCACATTTTTCAGCCTGAGTAGATGCATCTATACAGTTGCCCAAGTGACGGGACTAATGCTGTTTGCACTGTTTTTGCAGCCCAAGTGATGCTCAAGTCTAACGCTAAGGTGGTTAAAATATGTATTCACCACAGCCATGTCCATCCTTTTTGCAAAATCTACTACTACCTGACCTTTTGCATTCCTCGCCTTGATACCATACCTTCTCATCACCTCCTCATCTCCTCTGTTCCCTTCTCCAACATGTCCATTGAAATTTGTTCCAATCACCACTCTCTCTCCCTTGGGTACACTCTCCACCACTTAATCTAACTCAGTCCAGAAATCTTCTTTCTCATCCATTTTGCACAATTTCCTCCATCACCCAGTTGGCTAACAGTACTCGAGTCGGCTCTTGTTAACCTGGGCCTCAACCAATCCGGTAAGGAAATCTGTATTGTTGTCTGCATATTATCTCATAAACACATGCAGACTTTTATTTAGTTTAGGGCTGCACGATAACAGAAAAAATGATTATCACGATTATTTTGCTCAAAATTTTTATCACGATTAATAATGACGATTATTCCTTTGGTAATATATTCACTTGTGTATTCTTATTGCACTTTACAGCCACAAATAAAGAAAAATAAACAAACTGAACATGTTTAGAATGGAGAGTTTTTCTTAGCTGTGGTAAATAAATAAAATTAAACTGCCTCTTTTACATCAACTTGTAATAAAATCAAATAAGAATAAAAAATTTTTACAACATGTTACAGATTTTTGGCTAAGAACACAAGCCTGTCAACTTGATCGGGCTTTAGGGAAGACCGCAAGCAAGTAACTACATTTCCACCGGAACTAAAAGCCCTCTCTGAAGGAGAGCTTGTGGCTGGTATGCACAAGTATTTTTTTGCCACTTTTGAAAGCCTTGGGTAGATCTTTTCATGTTCTTTCCACCATTTTAATGGGTCCCCCTCACTATCCAGGTAGCTTGACTGCAAGTAAGATTCCAGCTCACAGGCTACACTGGATTTCTGGTTGTTAGGTGGCAAGGCTTGTTCAGTAGTTTTAAAGTAGCTTCCTAAAGTCATCTTTTTCTTTGGGGCACATCCAGCTTCAGCATCCTCCTCGCTGGTCTCTTGTGCTGTTTCTTGGGGTGGCACCTAAACACAGAAAAAGGCATTTAGAACAAATGTAACTAATTGAGACTCAAAACACTAATATAGATCTCAGTGCAGCTCATTTTTATTACCATCATTGCCAAAGTCTGCATCTCAGCTTTGAGTCTGGATTGAATAATTGTTTTGTTGTCCTCAGCCGTGTATCTCATCTTAAATCGTGGATCTACCGTAGATGCCGTGTCCAATAGAGCTTGGATGTCTGGGTCACTGTATTTTTCGTTTAGGTACTCCAAAATTTTAGACTTGATTGCTCTTGACAGGTCAGTATCATCATCCTTAACTTTCAAGATTGATGCGTTGAAAAGATGAAGAACTGGCTTAACAAATGACACGCTGACGTACTCCTCGCCAGACAGTGCATCTGTAAAATTAACTAGAGGGTGCAAGGATTTGTTGATTGCCTCTAGTACATCCATGTCCTGCCATGTTGGGATAAGATGACGAGACTTCTTGTCAGAGGACAGGACATGTGCAATGGCCTTTTGCTGCTCGATGATTCTCTCTATCATGGCCTGACGTGATCCCCACCTTGTTGGACACTCTGTTTTCAGTGAGTGCTCTGGGAGTTTCATCTCCTTTTGTGCAGCTAAAAACTCTCTCTTACGCTTCCAGCTGTAAGAGAAGGAGCTCACCAACTTTTTACAGAGCCCCACAGCCCGGTCAATTCTTGGATCCTTCATGGCATTCTCTTCAGAAAATAAACATGATCAGAAAAAAAAACAGTAAGACACAGGAAGACTCTTGTTGTTTATGCAACTTTTGATCAGAAATAAAAAAAAAATGTTTTTTATTTCACTAATTATATACACCTACATAAGACAATTATCAAACATTTATTAATAAATAATAAACACTCACTTATTCTAAACTCATCTGGGTTCACAAACATTAACATAATAGTATTTGACTAATCAAATATTTTTTCACTTTTAAATGTATCTAATTTGATAGATTAGCAGAATAAAAATGATGATTATTACACTGTAGACATATGACTCATTGTCATTATAATGTGTCATTATAGTCAGGGGTGCACATAACTTTTTGAGTGTGTTCCTCAGGTGAGTAGCAGGAGCTGGTGTTTGGTACGCACTCCGCAGCGAGGTCTTAATAAGTGCAGATCGCTCCCTTAAGGTTTTGTGGTTTTTATCGTCATTGTGCAACTTGACAGAACACAAGGTTGCGTCTTGAGCGTAATATGCATTAAACAAATGTATTGCGTTTCATTAAAAATGGTATGAAAGAATCAGTTGTTCTTTTGTGATAAAACCGAAATAAAATAAAATGCTATTTGAGTACATATCTAATATCACGTGAGTGCGTGGCGCTTAAATATCGTTTAATAAATAACGTCACTGACTAAAGACTGTTGGTGAAGAGCGCACTGTCATTTGGCCGTCTTAAAGTAGCCGAAAATGCGCACAGCTGCGCCTCATTTAAAAATTACCACTGCCACAAGCGGAAAACACGCAAAATTATTTTATTTCAAAACAAAACCACTTTGTATGGTGCTTTCCGCCGGTGCAGAATAGGGTCCTGAGTCGGAGGAATAAACACTTTTCGAACATAAACGCAGTACCTAAACCAAAAGGACATAAAACAAATGGTGAAGGTGAAATTTTAATCACACGCTGTCAAAAAACGGTCACAGTCAAGAGCTCTTCTGTTTTGTACGCGAAAGCGCTGTAGTAACAAAATGACATTACGCGTTCATCATTTTTGCCACGCATGCATACCTGCGTACCAGTTATGTGCACCCCTGATTATAATATCACTAAAACAACAACAACAATTAATATTTTTAAATTGTCAAATTGTTTCAATATATCTGGGGAAAAAAACATACAACTTACCGATGGCTAAATGAAGTCTGTGACCAAAGCAGTGTAGCCTCGGCCAGTTATTCACAGATGCTGCCCTAATCATATTAGCTGCGTTGTCCGTTGTGATGCACACAAGTCTTTCTTCCACCAAGCCCCAAGCGGACATCGCTTCTTTGAGGCCCACTGCAATAAACTCCGCTGTATGGTCTTGTGGGAAAAACGAAGTTTGCAAAAGCTTGCTTTTCATCTCAGACTCGCTGTCAATAAAATGAACTGTCAAGCTCAAATATGGTTCCGCAGTTCTGCTTGACCATAAGTCGGTCGTGGCAGCAAAATATTCAAGGCTGAGCCTGAGAATTTCTCTTTCTATTTCTTTTCGGCATTTCGCATACAGCGAGGGCAGCGCAACATTGGAAAAATGGTTGCGTGAGGGAATGCTATATTTTTTATCAAGTTTTGTGATCATTTTTTTAAACCCCTCACTGCTCACGGTGGTTATTGGACACACATCCTTGGCTATATGGTACGTGATCGCCTCTGTTATTTCCCGGTGTCTTTGCGAGCTAGGCAGATATGGTATTGCGTTGAACAATGTCCCTGATATTGTTGTCTGTGTTGTGGATGGCTGGTAATTTTTTGTTGTTGCTGTTTGTGCCTTCAGTCGTTGAAATTCTTGATAGTGTACTTTGTGGTGGCTTTTAAGGTGGTTGATGAGGTTTGTTGTGTTACCTTGGGACGTTTGGACGGAACAGGAACAAAGTTTGCACAAGACTCGTACCTGATCAACATCACATTCCTCGAAACCGAGATAGTTCCAGACAACTGAGTATGACCCCTTTTTAGGAACTAACGATCGCACTTCTGCACCTTCCTCACGTTGCTCAGCCATCATATGTTTATTCTGACTGACTGTTATTGCTGCTATTGACTTCTACTGCTTCAGAAAGCGCTTGCAATCTAGACGCAGTAACGTCATAGTGACGCAGTCCAATCCGTAAACTCAGCCCATAAAAAACAGTTTGGTCTTTATACTGTAAAATCGCGACGATATTTATTAACTGATCGTGGGTCATAAATATCATTATCATGAGGAAAAAAAAAGATTAATCGTGCAGCCCTAATTTAGTTCATTGTTTTCATATATGTGCTTTTCCTATTTTATTTCATATTATTTTCATAATTTTTCATGTTACAGAAGCAAGTCTTACTGGTCTGTAATTGCTTTATTTTGCTTTCCTTTTTGAAGACTGGAGTCACAATTTCAACTTTCCAGTGCTCCAGTATCTCTCCTTTCTCACTACTGCAAAAATTAAGAGTAACAAAGTAAAGCATTGAAAGAGCAGGTTTATAGTCTATAGTTATAGTAGTGTCAATTTGGTCATTCAAAATCAAAGACGAAAGTAACACGCGAAAATGTAATTAAGTGTAGAGTGGGAGTTATACTGCAAAGAATAAAATGAGAGTTCTTTAACCGAGAGCCTCAGTAGCCAAGAAAAGTTTGTGGAATTTAAATCTAAAACCAATTTACCTAAAGGGCATGTAGAATGTGGAATATACATTTTCTAAATTGTATTAAAAAAGCCAATTATACACATGCATTCATATCAAGAATTAACTCATGGCTATTCAAATTTAAAAGTCTGTTGGTTAGAGATTAAAACTGAGGGCGAGTAAGGAGTGTGGAGAATGAACAAATATAATGCGTCATCTTTGCCTTGCATTTAAGCTTTTAAATAACAAAACCTGCCTGACTTGCTAGAGCAAGTCTCTCAAGTTCTCTCTCACTAACTTAAAATATTTGCAGGAAAGGTCCTGTAAACAAAAGAAGAATAATGGCAGAATCTCAGTCTTCACAGAAGTGGCTACTATCCCCTTACCTCCTTACCTAAACCAAACAAAGATATAAACAAGCAATAAAAAACAGTCCCTAAAACTCTCCTTACATCCTTCTCCACCAATTCAACAGAGATGATAAAGCATCTTATATATATATATAATATATACAAACACACACACAAGGGGCTTTGCCCCCTGCTCACTTCGCTCGCCAACCCCTGTGTTTGGTTAATCGGATATACAATTAAAATTTTTTTTTTCTTTGGAATTGTTTCAATTTCATTATTTGCACTTTTACTTTAAAGCTTCATTAAAAACAATATTTTTTGGAGACACATTGTGACAAAACAACGTATAACTGCCCGTGTGTGAATATTGTTTCTGTTTCTCTAATAAATAATCCGACTTTTTCTAATGTTTGTCCCTGTGATTTATTGATTGTTATAGCAAAAGCTATTCTCACGGTAAACTGTAAACTTTTTAATACGAATGGCATATCACAATCTCCTTTGGTGTGTAATATTATTCGCGGAATATATACATGACCTTTCTTTTTGCCTGTTAAAATTTGAATCGCTTCTCCGTGATCATCAATATACACCTGATCGAATTGTGTATTCTTTGAAATTCAACTTGTCATTGTTTTAACTGTTCCAGGACCACAGATTCTCATAGCGTATGATCCATTATTGTGTAAATCCACGTTTTGTGCATTGAATGATGCGAAGGCGAAAAGACTTTGTTGTCTACTTTTTGCCTTTTATTTCTGACCTCGATTTGTCCTGCTATTTTTTCAATTACACTTGGTTCTGATGATTAATCACCTTTTGTTTGCAGTAATGCGATCTTTTCTATTCTTTGATACTGTAGCGACTGACATGATAAAGTGTCACAAAAGTATTACCGGTACTTGAACAATCGCTGACTTCCTAACCCCAAACACAACTTTCTAGCACCCTCTCCAACCCCTCCTCCCCCGGGTCTCGCCCCTCCTTACCGCATCAATCAATACCCCGCTATCAATCAGTCTTCCATGCTGTAGTCCGCCCTCCCTCAATCGGACCAAACAGTCACTTAAAACCAAAAAGGTCTCAACCTGGCTGGGATGCTACAATACTTTCGAATTTTACTGCTTTCATATTCTGTACCTTTCTCTGCATGTGTATTGCGCCATCGTTTGTTTGAGCCTTTCGAATTCCACTGCTTTCATAATCTCTTATCTGCCTTTTTTTCTCTCCAACGCCTTTGGGTCTCTATTCTCCATATTGTCCTTATATGCTTTATATGTGCTGAGAGCACAGGATATGTGTGTACTACGTGCTTTTACACTACTGAGTGTTTTTTGATGGGTGTGCTCTTATATGATATCTTTTGTAAGTAGGGTGTGTCTTGCAAGAATCTCATGTTCCACGTCCCTGCGTGACGGCCCTGGGACAATCTCTTGGCACCAAGTCTCATGTTTACGGTCCCCGCGAGAAGCTCCGTGGCAAGTCTCTTTTGTCTCGTGGGTCTTTTAAATGACTTCCGAGAAGATCACGTATCGTTGCTTTGCTTTTGCTTTCCAGGATTTTTTTTATAATAGATATATATACACACAAATACATTGGAGCACCAGGAGGAAGAAAATGATACTGAAACCTGACATGATTAATGACTAGTAGAGTCGTAAACAAAAAAGTGCCAAAAACCTCCCCACCCTTTGAGTCAAATTCATGTATTGCAAATGACCTCCAAATCTTTCATTAAGGGGCAGAATACAAAGTATAAAACAAAGGTAAATGAGCAGTAAATAAACAGCCTAATGTAACTGTAAAAAGTAAGCTCCATCTGCACTAATAGTCAGTGAGAAAGGCATATATGATCACAGAAAAACTTGATCTCATTAAAAGTTAAAGATAAGCTATTGTGCTGTCAAAGTCAGAGTATTGTACAACCTTTTGACTGTCTGCAGAACATCTGTTTAATTTCAGAGACTGTGGGAAGCACCCAGATGAGGTTTTGGCTTTGAAGGACAGAGAAGAAATGGACATAGGCCATTTTATTTTGCTCTTTTTAAGATTAACTGACTTACTTTTTTTGAAATGTTACTATGGAAAAACTGGATGCAGACACAATCTTTAATGATAGATGAAAAGATTCTGTGACCCCATTCACTTTCTATGGTGAAAAGCACTCCTAGCAAGAATCAATTTTGGCAAAGCCTTGACCAGAAATTAACCTAGATCATCCTTTACTAAGCCTTCAGCCAACCCAATAATCCTTGCAATTTTTTCAACTGACTTCTACTGATTGACCAGCTCAGTGATTCCTTTATGCAGAGCCTCAATTTCCTCACCTTGTTGAGAGACACTAGAATGTATGAAACGCATCAATTTCTGTAACTTGGACTACTCCTATTTAATACTGTTTATTTCAGCCCTCAACTATGAGAAATGTGCCTGCATGGTAACATTCAGAATAATCTGATCCAACAGCAACCTTTAAAGAGAGTACCAGAATAAGGAGTCTTGAGCTATTGGTGTCGGTTACCAGCTTCACTGGCTTGCTTGGTGAGTTAATTCTACAGAGTGGTTTATGTGAGAAAATTTATTTATCATCATTAACTTCAGCAAGTTTACTGTCATTAACTTCAGCAAAGTAAAAATAATTATCTGGACACTTTGGAGGGGCAGGTACTCTAAAATCGAGATGCCTTCTTCAACAAAGTGTATACAGGATCACAGAAAACTACTGGTTAGTTTAGTATTTTGTTATTCAGTGAGTTTTAGCATAGCTATTTTAACCCCATTATTTGTGGTCAATATCCAGTTCACCTCCAGTATTTACTTGTTAGATTGTACCACTAGCACAAAAGGTTGAGCTAATCACTACCTTATTGTTTTGAATTAGGTGTTCTGTTGGTGGAATTTAACAGAAACATGGAGTTGCCGTGGTGCTGCAAGTGGAGAGGTTTGGGAACCATACATGTTGTTCAAGCATTATCACAAGATATAAAGACAGTTTTGTTACTTTTTATTGTATACATTTTATTTGTATTTAGTTTATACTCTAAGGGAACAACTTAAACAGGATTGCTGGCTTTGCAACCAGTTCTTTACAGTTTATCAACACATGCCCATCAATTTAGAAATCTTGATATGGCAGCATGAAGCAGTCTAGTTATCAATGAGACAGACTTCTTTATTGCAACAAATGTGCACCAGTGCATTTGTAAAGTGAGAATGAATAAGAAGAGATACCAGTTTAAGTTCACCTTTTCTGATTTGATATAAAATTTATTTAGATCTAAAATAGTATAAACATACCAGTGTAAAAAAAAAAAAAAATGAATCAGCTGGGAAAATCTACTTATTCATTATTGTCTGAAACAATGCAATTTCCTAATTTGTAGGAAACCCTATATTATAGCACTAAATTGAATGATTATATAAATTCAATGAATTCTTTCTTGAAGTGATCTTGTTAGGCAGTGGCTCAGTTGATGACAAACCCAAAATAGACTGGACATCGACATTGTAACATCTTTTTACTAATTAAAAATAAACTACAAAGCAGTAGACTATAAAAGGTAGCAATTAGAATATGCAGAAGGTTATATATTTTTCCATTTTTTTTAACAATTAAAACAGTATATAGAAACAGTGCATATTTGTATTTAATCAAAGAAGTCACTGCAAAGGCTAGCCTGTGAGTTGCACATACCAAGTAAAAGGGTAAATGCTGTAATGTTATAAAGTTAATCATAAGGTTTATGTCCCACATGTTGATGGTGAGGCTGATAAAACAGAGATTAGTATAAACTGAACAAATGTATTGGACTCTTTGTGTTTTAATGTCCCAGCAACTTGCTTGCATTTTAGAATCAAGTGACTATCTGTTTGAAGCAATGCCAACAAATAGCCCTTTCAATTGGTTTGGTTTGAAATGAGTTGAAACAGTTAAAGTAAGTTATCCTTACCTAAGTTCACTGATGGAACAATTGTCCTTTTTTTTTTTTTTTTTTTCTTGATTTCTTAAAAAAAAAAAAAAGTGGAAACTGACTGTCATCACTTGGAAGGATGTTATCCATTCAAATCTTTACTGGGCATTTTGGAAAGCTTGTGGAGCAAAAGCATAACTTGATTGGTTCTGATTGGTACATCCGGGTTGCATTGGTTATACCCATGAGTTGGATAGTGCCTTAGTATTTCCTAAACATGTGTTTGTTATATGCCTGCTTACTTTTGAAATTAAGATTTTAGTTCATATTTCTTGATTACATTTTTCTAATTCATAATTAAAAAAATTTTCCTGCTTAGATTTTAAATGAATAAAGGGCATGTCACTGTCATGCTGGTAGCATCAAGGTTTGGCATGTAAATAAACAAGTCAGAACGTACTGTACTGTAGCCTCAAGAATTTCTCACAAATACACATTTTTGAAATATAAAATATATCAATCTCAGTTATTGATTTCAATCACCATAGTCGGGGAAGCCATAGAAAATGAGTAAAACTGTTTTATAACACCACAATCGTTAAGCTTGTAAAACCTATAAGGTTACTAATTTTCTAGCATGTGGCTCCAGAAAGTGATACTGGAAGTGTCTTAGATTTATGAAAGGTTTAATTTTATTCCAGGTATACAGATCTTGCAAGATTCTACACTCAGAAGCACATAGTCAAGAAATAAGGCACTGCATGCTGTTGTGTTAATTGTGGTGTTTGGTTTTTGCATTTTCTGCTTTCACATAGAATATCAACATGAAATGTCATTGTTACAGCCTGAGGAAAGTGAAGAATTTTCTTTGTGCCATAATAAGTCTAAATTAGAACTTCTTTTGTTCCTTAGCAGGCATCAGAGTGACACAGACTTCAAAGCAGTACTCTGTTTCTGTCTGTGTCTTGTGAAATATATCTGGTGTACTACAGCTGCACATCTTGACTCTCAAAGATGGTCCAAGTCATGTACTTTTTTTTTTTTTTACCCTGCTAAGCTGCCTACTATGGTATGTAAATGAATCCCTTGATATGTTGAACTGTAACTTGTGCATGGGAATGTGTTTGTAACATTAACTAGTGTGACCAGCAGAGGATGCACCAGCTCCCCAAACACCCGACACAACAGCCACAGGTGCAGAACACATTCGTTTATTTACAGGTGGATACGCTTCCCAAATCATTTCCCTTGGCAGCACTGTACTGAAGCACAACAAGTCACAGCACTTCTTCTTGTTTCTTTCTTCCATCCTCCTCCTCCAGTCCTTCTCTGGCAAGCTTTGTCCACTTCCTCCTGACTCTGGCTCTTGGAATGAAGGCAGGTGGCTCCCTTTATACTGCACCTTGGAGGTGTGGAATCACTTCCAGTTGTGGAGCTGAAAGTAGGGCTCTGCAGCTTCCACAGCTCACACTGGCAGTATTCCCAGAACTCAACAGGGCTGAGCTGGCAAATACCAGTTCTCATACAGCTCTGTGGAAATCTGAGGTACCATTGCAACCTAGGGGGTCTGCCAAGTTGCAGTTCGGGGGAAATAGTGCCTTTCAAAAGCCATCTCCCTCTGTCCTTCTTTAAGGAGGCGTCCCAGCTGGGTAAAGATGCCAGCCAACCCTCACACTACATAATAATGTTTAAATTCTTTTTAACATGTTGAAAATCTGTTTTTCAAGAAACACTATTATCTTGTTCCTTAAAACCTGCACTCTTGATCTAGAATGGGAGTCTAAAGGGAAAAGACCTCCCAAAGGAATATGATTTTTTTTTGCTTAGATTAGCACAGAGCTGCATAAGTTTGAAGATATTTTTTCAGTGTTGCTAACTGTATCATTTGACATGGCTTGTCAATACTCCAAACCATTTTTACATTTGTTTCTTGGATTTTTAACAATTAACTTTTTTTATTTCTCCTACATTGTTGTTTTCAAAGTGACTTGTTAAATCAATTTCCCATGCTTTTAATAGTGAATCAAATTTTAAAGTTATTTTTCCAAAAACGTTTCTAATTTTGACTTTTTTCCAATATACTGTAAGTTAGAATTTTAGAGTGCCTCCTTCATACTTGCAGAAAATAGGAAAACTATTGATCTTAAACTTATGAAGCAGAGTTTAATCTTGACAGGCTTCTGGTTTCCAGATACCACACCAACAACAGAAGTTGTGTATAAGTACATCAGTGCTTCATTCATTTCAGGGTGTAAGCAAAAGGAAAGTCTGACTAAATTTTAAACTATTAAGTTAATTCACTGTTCCCCTATGTGATTTTCAAGGAATACTGCTACCATGGGAATGAGCAGTGTGTGTAAGATGGTTTTTATGTTAAATTGCCCTTGATGAGGAGCAGGTGCTGCCTGTATTTAAGCATGGTAAAGTCTTCTTTTCCACAAGTAAATGCTTTAAAAACAGACATTCTGGGTTATTAACATATTTTTGATATTATAGTGCCAGAACTATGCAAATTCTAACATTATATTCCAAAGAAGAATTGTTCCTGTGCGAGTACATTTATTACATCTGGTTAGGTTAAAGATTGGCATGATGGGAAAAGTAAATTGTATATTGTCTGATGCCTTCAGGCAATAAAGAGCTCCAGTCATTACTGTCAGTACACCATTTTGGAAAGGTCTGGTGATTAAAGATGCTCCAGGAAAACAAATGCCCTAAAGCAATTAATTAAATATATTAGTAGGTTAGACATTCTTACATAGGAGAGATCAACAAAAAAATAAAAAATATGATTTTTTCACCCTTTTTTAAGCAGTTTCTCTAATTCTGAAATCAATTAGGCATTTTCAGTTTTCAATACAGTATATGTGATTTTTTTTTTTTTTTTATGACACAGTTCAGAATCTGTTTTTATTTTTTTTTCAGGTGGTTCAAGCTGCAGTCCAAACCAAATAAAAAAGAGAAAGAGCGTGGTGAGGTTCAGGTGGACATACAGTTTATGAGGAACAACATGACAGCCAGCATGTTTGACCTGTCTGTCAAAGACAAATCGCGTTCCCCATTTGGCAAGCTTAAAGACAAAATCAAAGGGAAGAAAGATGCAAAAGGCTTTTCTGATTCTGCTTCAGCCATTGTTCCCAGTGTCACTCAGGTATTGACAGACAGTGAAGATGATGGTGAAAAAAAAGTGCATCAACAGTTAGATACCAAGAAAAAATCCCCCAAAATTAAGTCACTCTTCAAACCTAGCTCTCGTCTTCAACGCACCTCTCTTTCTCAGTCCATGTCAGTGCTGCCAACTCTTCAGCCCCTCCCAGAGACCAGATCAGAACTGAAGACCAGCCCATCCTCTGAACTTGATAATGACAGTCTTAATGAAGGTAAGTTAAATTAATCTGTATGTTTGGTAGTCTATTGTTTCAAGGTTGTATCTTGTTTATCTTAGACACTTAAAATGTATTATTGACCCAGGTGTGGTGGAGCACATCACAACTACATCAGGGATCATGGTAAGAATTAGCCATGGATAGTGCACCAGTCCACTGCATTGCACACACAGTACCCTTTGCCTTAAAACCAGCATCAGTTCTTATAGGTACACTTGCACATAGTCAAGGATTTTGTCAGGTCATAGTCAGGTGTATAATTAACCAATTATACAAACAGGCGCGAATGGTCATCATTCTCATATGTAGGCTGAAAGGTAGTTATTAACTGAAACAGAAACAGCTGTGTAGGAGGCTTAAAACTGGGTGAGGAGTAGCCGTACTCTGCTACCAAGGTGAGGTTGTGGAAGACAGTTTCATGTCTTAGGCAAGACTGAGCACAGCAACAAGACACAGTTATTCTTCATCAGTAAGGTCTCTCCCAGGCAAAGATTTCAAAAGAGACTGAAGTTTCAAGATGTATTGTTTAAGCTCTTTTCAAGAAGCTCCAAGAATTGGGCAACGTTGAGGATCATAAACACAGGGGTTGGCCAAGGAAACTTAGTGTGGCAGATGAAAGACACATAATGCTTACTTCCCTTTGAAATCAGAAGATGTCCAGCGGAGCCACCAGCTCCAAACTGGCAGAAACCTGTGGGGCCCAGGTATACCCATCTACTAATGAAGAGGTCTTCATTAAAGAATTGTGGCCAAAAAGCCATACCTCCGACGTGGAAACATGGACAAGTGACTCAACTATGCACGAAAACATAAGAACTGGGGTGCATAAAAATGGCAGCAAGTGTTCTGGACTGGTGACTCAAAATTTGAAATATTTGGCCGGTTTGTTCGCCAAAGTGCTGGAGAGAGGTACGATAATGAGTGTCTGCAGGCAACAGTGAAGCATGGTGGCGGTTCCTTGCAGGTTTGGGGCTGGAGTTGGGGATTTGGTCTATATTAATGGTGTACTCAATGCTGAGAAACGCAAAAAGATAGTTATCCATCATGCAGTACCATCAGGTAGGCGTCTTGGCCCATTTATTCTGTAGCACGACAATGACCCCAAACATACAGCTAATGTCATTAAGATCTATCTTCAGTCCTGGAATTGATGGTATGGCCCTGATCTCAACAACATCGAGTGTCTCTGAGATTACATGAAGAGACAGAAGGATCTGAGGCCGCCTACATCCACAGATGATCTGTGATTAGTTCTCCCAAGATGTTTGGAACAACCTACCTGCCAAGTTTCTTCAAAAACTGTGTGCAACTGTACCTAGGATAATTGATGCTGTTTTGAAGGCAACGCATGGTCACACCAAATACTGATTTGATGTAGATTTCCCTTCTGTTCATTCACTTTGCATTGTTAATTGGTAAACAAATAAACTATTAACACTTCTATTTGTGTAAGCATTCTTAATTTACAGCATTTTTTCTCTCCTGCCTAAACCTTGCACAGTACTGTATATGCAAACTTCCCTCTCACGCATACTGGACCAGTTTAAAGTCACTAATTACGCCACCATCCAAGTTCCCCCACATTCTCAGACACTGCACTAGATTAAAACTTGGTTAGTGATGCATGGATGGAAAGAATAGAAAAGTTATTTTATGCAGGACATTTTCTGAGATTACTTTTTATAATGTGATTTAAATATTAATGCAATTATTCTGGAGGTTATTAATCTCTGGTTTGTAGACTTCTTACTAGTAAACTCTTCTAATTAAAATCTTGTTTTTTATTATTCTTGCAGTGAAGAGTAAAGCCGATAGCAAGCCCCCCCTCAATTTCTTGACCCACAAGCGTACTCAGAGTAGTGAGGCCAAACAGTTACAACAGCTTTCAGGCAAAAAAGAGCCATTCTCTCTGCTAGGAGGTCTGCGCCCCAAAAATGATCCTGTGTCTCGCTCTAATGTATGCATTAATGGCAGCCATGTGTACACAGAAGAGCCAGAGGTACAGAAGCCTTCTTTGACAGGATCTTTGCAGAACCTGTCAAAAAGTGCATGTGGCTCAGTGGAAAATATCAAGGATAAGACCTCTTCCAGCGAATCCCTTAAAAGCCCCGCAGTGCATTCCTACAAAGGAAATATTGGGATTGCTGGTTCCCAAGAGGAAGAAAAGAAAATGGAAGAGAAACTGCTGGTCGAGGATAAATTCAAAGATGATGAAAGAAAGAAGAAAACTTTGGAAGTAAGGGGGAAAGAAGATGGAGCCAGGCAAGAGGAGGAGGAGGTAAGGAAAATGCAGGAGGCCAAGAGAGTGGAGGAGGTCAAAAGGGAAGAAGAAAGGAGACGAATGGAGGAGGAGAGGAGAAGACTGGAGGAGGCCAAGAGGGAGGAGGAGGAGAGGAGAAGACTGGAGGAGGCCAAGAGGGAGGAGGAGAGGAGAAGACTGGAGGAGGCCAAGAGGGAGGAGGAGAGGAGAAGACTGGAGGAGGCCAAGAGGGATGAGGAGAGGAGAAGAATGGAGGAGGCCAGGAGGGAGGAGGAGAGGAGAAGAATGGAGGAAGTCAAGCGGATGGAAGAAAAGAAGAAAATGGAGGAGGAAAAAAATAAAGGAGAGGGCAGTAAAGTATCTACTTTATTATCCATGGTTAGAGGAAAGAAGGAATCTGGTAAGAGAGAGGATAGTGTTTATCCAGTATCCTCTACTGATCAGGAATCACGACAGAGACATTCATCAGAGGAATTTGAAGTTTTAAAGTCCACTAATCCTTTTGAGGAGCCACCTCCAAAGAAGACTTCACTGAATCCTTTTGAGGACGACATGCCAGTCACCCCTGGAACAGGATTTCTAAGCAGGACTGCAAAGGTGTCTGCAGTGAAACCAAGGTAAGGTATATTTTACTGCCACTTGTGTTGGAGCAAGCCAGTATCTGATTTTTTTTTTTTGTTCTTCTGAAGAATGACTGTGTAACTTCTTTCTCTGCTATCTGATAAGCCAGCTTCATGTGACCATTTTTATAGTATTAATACAATACTGTGTTAGTCGCCTACCTTTTTTTCTAAAGCATTGGAGAGCCCGTTATTAACTTTGAAGTTTGTAAGGTATTGTGTAATATATATGGTGCATCAAAGGAACATTGAATCATACTTTGCATTTGACATAGTATAGAAAAGAATCACTCCCTTTGAAATATTCCCTTTTTTTTGCTTTACTGCCTTAAGTGAAAACACACACACAAAATATTTCTTCCCAGCTTTACTTACTTGTGAAAGATATCACAGCTATAGTTCAGAAAAATTATACAAAATCAAAAACAAGACATACTGAGATTAATAAAGGATCACCCCCAATGTCAGTGTCATTTTGTTGAACCACCTTTTGCTTTAATGACAGCCTTGTGTCTGTTGGGATACTTCTCTATCAGCTTTGCACATCTAGATTGAGCAGTATTTGCCCACTCTTCTTTACAGAATTGTTCAAGTTTGGTCCAATTGGATGATGAGCGTTGGTGGACTGCTATCTTCAAATCTTTTCAGAGATTTTAAATGGGATTTAGCTCTGGGCTCTGACTGGGCCACACAAGAACATTCACTGTGTGCTTCGGGTCATTGTCGTGTTGAAAGGTGGACATTCTGCCCATCTTCAACTTTGTGGTAGAGGGTAGCAGGTTTTCTTCAAGAATTTGATGGTATTTTGCCCCATCCATTTTTCCTTCTACCCTAACGAGAGCCCCAGGCCCTGCGGCAGAGAAACACCCCCACAACAGGATGCTGCCACCTCCGTGCTTTACTGTAGGTATGGTGTGTTGTGGATGGTGAGCTGCATTGGATTTCCGGCAGGTATACCGTTTTGTATTGAGGCCAAATAGTTTGATTTTGGTCTTGTCTGACCATAAGACCTTTTTCCACTTGGCATCATAATCTTCAAGGTGCATTCTGGCAAAGCTCAAATGAGCCTTCATGTGGCCTTTCTTCAGAAGTGGCTTTTTCCTTGCTACCCTCCCGAACAAGCTACAGTTGTGGAGCACTTGTGAAATTGTTGCCACATGCACACAATGACCACTCTTTACCATAAAATCTGGTAACTCCTTCAGAGTGGCAATTGGTCTCTTGGTAGCCTCTCATACCAGTTTCGTCCTTGCTCTTCCATCCAGCTTGGAGGGACGGCCGGCTGGATCCAGGGAGTGTCCTAGTAGTACCAAACACTTCTTTATTATGGACTTTACTGTACTCCTTGAGATTGATAAAGCCTTTGAGATTTTTTTGTATCCATCTCCTGCCATATGTCTGTCCACAATTCTATCCCTGAAATCTTTTGAAAGTGGCTTGCCACCCATAGTCAGTTGTTTGCCGTCAGTTGCACTACCAAGCAAGAGAATGCTCC
The DNA here is from genome assembly GCF_900747795.2 of Erpetoichthys calabaricus. Taxonomy (NCBI): domain Eukaryota; kingdom Metazoa; phylum Chordata; class Cladistia; order Polypteriformes; family Polypteridae; genus Erpetoichthys; species Erpetoichthys calabaricus. The sequence continues at coordinate 50,145,551 of NC_041394.2, forward strand.
AGGAACAGCTGTTTTTATGCTTCACTAATCACACTGATTACAGTTGATCACAGTTGGAAGCCAGTAAGCATGGTCTGCAATGGAAATGGTGGTTACTTACACCTGATTTGAGTTTAGGAGGGGGGTGGTCCATTATTAATCTCAGTATTTCTTGTTTTTTATTTTTTTTTATTTTTCTGAACTGTAGCTGTGATATCTTTCACTTGGATGTTATAGATTGCATTGAGTAAGTAAAGCTGGAAAAAATATTGGTTTGTGTGTTTTAATTTAAGGCTGTAAAGCAAAAAAAAATGGGAATATTTAGAAGGGGGTGATTCTTTTCTATACCCACTGTATATATTAGCAGATTAGCTTTAACAAATGTACAAAAGTCTTTGATTTACAGTTTATTAGGTTACTGTTACACAGTAACATGAATGTACACTTCCACCTTCTAAAGATTAAAAGATTAACTTTTGCCCAAGCCTGAGGGTTTTTTGTTTTTTTTTTTTTTGTTTTTTGTTTTTTTTTATATTGGGCAGAAACAGCAAGCCCTCGCCTTCCACTCTCCCCCTCAGACTCTATGCTCATTGGTCTGGTGACAGGAAATATCTTTTAAACCTCTTGTTAGGCTGGTCATTTTGGGTACCACCAGCCTTGAATTGCTTCAGGGGTCAGGAATGCCTCATGGAAGTCTAGCAACTGTCCATAAAGAGCTCACCCTGGTGGCATCAGGTGTGTCTGCAGTTCAAACCCCTTTATTTTAAAGGCCAGACTTTCCTACAGAGGCCTTATTTTTTATAAAGTCTAGTAGGGGGCCATGTACTGGAAGTTATGCCTCCCTGTTGTTTTTATTTATTTTTTTTGTACTTCTAGGTGATATACCCCACTGTCTTCCTCTTGCTACCCCCAGCACAACTACTCCTGAAGGTCCTTCCTACATTTATAATCCTTGCCTCCCTGCTGGATAGGTTATGATTGGGATCCAAGTCATTGCCCATTACTTAGTTTGAGAGAAACTATTGTAGTAGAGAACTCTTTACAGGCAAGATTGGAAGGCTACTATCTTCAGATGATTAAAATACTGCAGAAGCTAACATTAATGTGTGGAAGCAGACTTTGCAAGACTAGATGTCTGAGTAGCAGAGGTCTGCTGGCAAGGAAGAACAACAAATCCTGTAAATTAGAAGGGTTTGAGAAAAAGAGCAGAGTCTTACATAGGAGACAAATAAATCCAAACCCCACATACTGTAGGTGTTTCTGCTTTTCTGCATAGTGTACCATTTCAGTAATGTTGAAGAAAGTAATGGTGATTGCTGATAACAGTAGTGTTTAAGTAGGGAAATTGTGTAATACATCTATGTCTTATTCCCAGTTTGTATCAGTTTTGGATGTTTCCTGTGAACTGCAAAAATGGGAAGGTGAAGTCATTGGTTTTGATAGACTTTTAGAATGAAATGTTTACTGTTTTCAATAAACAAATGTTATTCAGTAGAACCTGTGTTAGTGCTACCAAGAAGACTATAAAGTAAGTTGGTTTTCAGAAAGAAACAGTAGTATTGAGTTGTGCTGCAGCCAAGTGCATACAGTATGTGTTATGAAAAGTGTATTTTGCGCTCTGGTGGAGTGGTTTTTGTTTGCAGATTATCCATTGTATATAGCAAATCATATACTTAAAGGAATGCGCCCTCCAAATATTGTAATTTTTTTATGTTTCTTACCCCAATGTTTGTTGTAATGACCCAGAAACATTTTTAATCTGTTGCTTTTATGGAGAATAGAGGTAGCCAAGTTCCTGACACAATAGGCTTTTATGAGGACCAACGCTGCACAAATGGCAAATAAAATTAAGGTTTCCAATGTACAAAATACTGTTGATTACCACAAGGTGTTTCTCCCCCGGTATTTATGTTGTAGTGAAGTTTAATATTACTTGCTTTTCCTGGGGGTTGCAGAAACCACACGCTGTGATAGGCTGAGCAGGCATCCTTAACCTTGTCATGGACTTCTTAGAGAGTCTGTTGAGTGATATTCCATGGTAATTGAAACATACCTTCTTGCCCCCTTTTTAAATTTGGAAGCCAACAACCTAGTGTGCTAGTCACAAGGCAATGACCTTGCTTTCCACACAACAGTAAAGAGGCTTGTCAGCTAAAACACAGCCCCACAATATTCATTGCTTTCAACTCCAATCTCAGACACTGATGTGGTCTTGCCACTTAGAGATTTTAAAGCACAACTAACATATCCAGATAGATGGACCCAGCACCTACCAATACTTCTGGTGCTGCTTCTTACAAGAATGGTATACCTGCCAAGTATGAACTTTATGAAATATGATATGACCACTTGATATATCATCCATCCATTTTTAAATCAATGGAGTCTAATTTGGAGTCATAGAGGGCCACAGAGGATCCCTAAAGCACTAGATGCAAAACATGAACCAACCCTAGAGTGCCAGCTCATTGCTGGACTTAGTCACTCCCACATTCATGTTACTGTGATGTTGCCATTTAACTTAATGTGCATGTATTTGAAAATACAGGAGGAAAATGGAGAACCCTAATTCTAAAATATTTAATTACCATTCCTTTCTGTTTCTAGTATACAAAGCATTGATACAATTTATATTGCATGTAATTATGTCACTTTAGTCTAAAGTTACTTAGGAATAGAGTATAATTAATACAGATATGCTGCATGCTTGTACTGCATTAAAATTCCCCACCTTTTCTCATCCCATACAAGATTAATGACATCATTCTGCTGTCAGGGTCTTTATAACACCAGTGAAGGGCAGAGCCACTATAATTTCTAAGTAGTAGTTATTTTTATTTTAAAATATTTAAATCTTTCAAACAAGTATATTTTTCCAGTTTTGAGAATCACTTACATGGCTTAATAAATATATTGTTGTAGGTACTGGAGCCAATCCAGGCAACTAGTGGCATAAGAAGGTAGTGCAGGTAACCTGGGACAGAAAACCATTCACTGTATCAGAACCACACAATTTTGTAGGACCATTAAATGTCACCAAGCCTTAGTATGAGGGAGGAGACTATAGAATGTGCATAACATGCACACATACATACCCAGGGGATAAAGTGCATAGTCAGAAATACCCTAATGTGAGATTTGAATCTATTATGGCTCAGTATTGGGCTTGAAAAACAAGAAAAAATTTCCTATTAGGAAATGTGACACATCTTCGGTGTGTGTCTCACTCCCAATACTCTATTTACTTGAGTAGATGAAAAAGCTACTTTTCTGTTCTTTTTTTTATACTTGTGAGGTCAGCATGGTTTTTTAATATGTTCATTTTAATGGCAGGGTGAACCTTACCAATATGTCAGTGAAGCTTGTATCATTTTTATCTAGAAGTTAAAATAATATGCTACAGGTAATTTTCTTCACATTCTTAATATCTAAAGCATCTTACCTTAAATTCACCATCCTCTGAGGCTTCTTATAGCCGTTGTGTAAGATGGGAGAAAGCAAATACATCTTTTAATTATATGCCAGTTGCTTGGATGCCTGGACAAATATGACATTGAATAGACTCTTATTTTACTGAAACGTGTAATAGAAAGTATGCTTTACCAAATAACACTCTGTAAACTGGCATTTCTTTTTGGAAAGTTCTAAAATATTTCTATCTATCCATCCATTATCCAACCCGCTATATCCTATCTACAGGGTCACGGGGGTCTGCTGGAGCCAGTACCAGCCAACACAGGGCGCAAGGCAGGAAACAAACCCCGGGCAGGGCGCCAGCCCACCATAGGGCACACACACACACTAGGGACAATTTAGAATCGCCAGTCCACCTAACCTGCATGTCATTGGACTGTGGGAGGAAACCGGAGTACCCAGAGGAAACCCATGCAGACACGGGGAGAACATGCAAACTCCACGCAGGAAGTGAACCCAGGTCTCCTAACTGTGAGGCAGCAGCACTACCCACTGCGCCACCATAATATTTCTATTAAGTTTCGAAATTGATATTCATGATTAGTTCAATAATGAATTAGTTTTTTGGCATTTAGAATAGATTGCGTTTTTCTGCTTGTGGGTCTTTAGAAATTCAGCCTCCATATAGCTCTTTAAATTGCTACCAGACAATGGTTTTCAATCATATTGGCCAGCAATTACTACAGTATTGCCCAGAGAAGTGCAGAAGATGGCCTGGCCTACATTATCCATATTACTAACCGAGAATGCTAAACCGGATGATGGACGCAGGCACATCCGGCCATGGGCCGTAGCTGCAAAAAGACGTACTGCGCAGACACAAAAAGAGTCCGCGAGAGTCGGCTGAGGAGCCGAGAAAGGTGGACAAAAGAGGGCGAGAGAGGCGGATGAGGGGCCGCGAAAGGCGCAGGCGCAAAAAGAGTCCGCGAGAGTCGGAGAAAGGCGGAGAAAAGAGGGCGACAAAGGCGGATGAGGGGCCGCGAGTGGCGGACAAGACCACAGAAAAAAGGAGTGAGCACATGCAAAAAGGAGACATGAGGCGCAAAGTCAAACGCAGGAAAAGCACGAAACACATTGCACACGAAACTAGACCCGAAAAAAAAAAAAAAAAAAAAAAAGAGGCTCGCGCACAACAGCAAGACACCCCCCCCCCTACAGGCACCGGACGGGACACACACCAAGAGGGGGATTCAACAAGCCCATGGAACACAAAAAAAAGAACACAAAACCACCCCACAGACCCTACAAGCGAGGGACGGGACACACACAAAGAGGGGGATTCAACAAGACACAGGAACACAAAAAGAAGACGCTCGCGCAACAACAATCCTCAACAATCCCCCCCCCCCACCCCCCCACCCCCCCACCCACATCCATAAGAAGTCACACCCAAAGCCACATATTCTAAAGTGAACGTCAGCACCTTCACACTACATAGCATAGGTGTCAGCATTGGTGGATCTCCTTACAATAAAGCACTATTAACCGTTCAACTGCAGAAAAGGAAACATATTAACAGTGACTGCGACCCTCCTTATTACCTATCCATATTTCGGATGCTGAGAAAGAAACAAGTCATGAATACACGGTCACGGGTACAAAACGAAAAGGAAAGGATAACAGGAACAAACACACGAACACGAAAGAAACAACAAAATAGACGGCTATGCAGCATAGGTGGATCTCATTACCATAAGGCACTATTAACCGTTCAACCGCAGAAAAGTCTCCATATTAACAGTGAGTGCAATACTTCTTATTACTTTTCCATATTTCTAAAAGAAAAAATGTCTCGACTCCAAAAACGCAAAGCTCAACTAAAGCTTCTAACTAACGATGTACCTAAAAGTAAAAACTTTATGAACTGCGTTAGATCCTACAATAGTTCATTTGCTTTTAGTAAATATCAGGCCACCAAAAGGCAATGGCCCATACTGCTTTCCCATATGTGCACAAATACTGCATCGCATTGGAACAGTGCACCCTGAAACAAATCAACAACGCAAATATGCACAAATCTACATCCTGGATCCACATGACGCAAACTATCAATCAAAGTGCTGCATCGCAACAGGCACGGATTCAAAACGAAACACCTCCCGTCTCAGACATACGTTAACGGCAAGGAAGGCTACAACGGGCGTCTCACACAGCACAGGCAAATCGATTACAGCTCCAAAACAACACGTCCCAAATACTACATATGCAACAACGCGCCTCTCAAACGGCACAAGCAAAACATACACCGGGAAAATTCATTCGGATTAATAAATGTCATTTCCAATCATTGTCATTCAGTTCACTTCCCTGAAGAAACAACTGGCAATACAAGTAATACATTTAGACGTTGTTGTCAAAAGGGTCAAATTAGACTGCCTTCTTTACATTCATATACTGAATATCTACAGAAGATTCTAACTGACGATGTACCTGAAAGTGAAATCTTTATCAACTGCATTAGATCCTACAAATCGGTATCCACTATGAACATTAACGGTGGCACTGCACGTGACATCCGTCTTCAAAAAATGTTGTTTATTGATGAATGTACAATGGCATGAAGTCACTTACTCAACACCATTCATAAACTTCTACAAACGTTTATGAATAATAATATTCGATTTGGAGGAAAGGTACTTTTATTAGGAGGAGATTTTAAACAGTGATTAGCTATTCTTCCAGATGCCATGCACTCAGCTATTGTTCAGTGCACCTTAAAATACGCAGACAATTGGCATTGCTTTCAAAAGATACAGTTAGTAAAAAAGATACGATGTCCAGAACCAGATCATAACAATTGCTTATTACAACTGAGAGATGGTACACTCACCAATACAGATGGACTTCAGCCACATATTATTACAATTCCTCAAGCCTTTATCTGCGACGACTTAGTTACAGAGAGATTTGGAACAGCAATCTCATTAGACCAAATGCCCCTTTTAACACAACGCACTATATTATGTCCAAAAAATATTAATGTGGAAAACATAAATACCCAAGTCATTCCATTACTTCCTGGAGAGACACAACTCTTTCTAAGCTCTGACAAAGTTGACTCTGATCACGATAATGACCATCTTCATTGACCTTACAAGTTCTGACCTGGAATTACCTTTTACACTTAAACGGCGTGTACAAAGAAATTTTCCAATAAACCTTTACACTGTGCCACACACTTTATTGTTTGCTTTCTATTTGCATCATCTACACCGTCACACTATTCTATATCTCATTCATACATCACGCTCTTTGTCATTCCCAACACCAGGGGTTGGCGAGCGAAGCGAGCAGGGGGCGGAGCCCCCTAGTTACCTATAAAGGAAAACATGATTAACATTGTCTGTACTGATAATAAAAGTGTCTAAAATCATAGAAACAGAATATATCAATTGTCTATTTTATTTTTTTGTAAACTTGTGTATGTTAAACATTTTAGCAACATATATGATAAATTCTCTATTTGATTCAGTTTATTCTTGGGACTCGTGAGAGACATCTTACATTGTTTCTTTATTCACATCATTCTCATAAAGCTCCATTTTCACTTATAAGCCCAGAAATATGCTTTTATTAGAAAATTGAATTTTCTTAGGAAAGTTTGTGGGTAAACATTCAATAACATAAATACATCTATGGTGTTTTAGCCTTTGTTTTTAATGAGTTAATAATTTGCTATTGATATGTAAACTGTAGAGTGAGAATAGGAAATTAGTATCTTAAGTTAAATAGGACTAAGGTATTACAAAAGAAAAATATTTTGGTCAAGCATTTCAAAACAATCTCTTTTTATCTGCCCAGAAGAAATTCAGATTATGGTGAAATGTATTTTTCTTCCTCCTACTCATGATAGCTGCCTTATACTTTTTGCCAGGGCAAAAGTCTTCATCCCACAGACCTGTTGAAATTTTATGTACCTAAAAGCAGCTCTTTAAAGATAATGAAAATATGACTGATACGAGTGTTTCCTCTGGATATTTCTTAACACTAGCTTGCATGCATACTAAAATACTTTGTTTTACAGTCAAACTTCTTTTTTCTTTTAAAGAGCAATGTCCCAGAAACCTTGGCTTATAAGAATGCCCCTGCAGCTACTTTCAGTTTTTACAAGTACAGTACTGCATCTTGTTTTAATTCTGCTAAATCCATTAGATGATACCAGGAGTTTTACAGTATTTAAAAAAAAAAAAAATAAGACCAACTGAACTCTAGTGCATGTATGTCTGAAAACATTTTTCTCTTGTGGTGTCTCTGTTGGCAGGTTGTGGGGGAAAAAAACATTTAAAAGAAGTATGAGAGTTCTGGAAAACTGAATAATTGTGTCATATTTCAAATAATGTTTTTTGTACTTAATATTGCCGCTAATGTTTGAGTAACCAGGTTTGTTCCCATTGTAAAGTGTAAGGTTTTACATTTGTAAATAATATGAGGGGAGTTCACTGTTGCTTATATTTAGCCCTCAGAAACATTTTATTTTAGAGCCACACTTCTGTGTGGTTTCACTAGAAAAAAAAAATAGAAATAAACAAAATGTAATAGTTGATGTAAGGAACAAATAAATAATCACAGAGCAAAACATGAAGAGTCATTACTTTGGTGTCATCAAAGGTGTCAGAGGAAGTAAGAATAGTCATTTATAGAGCCCTATAAACCGCCTATCTTGGCAGCAGTGGGTTCAAGACAAGTCCTTCCATCACAGTTAACCTTCAAATCATAACTCACTTGTACATGACTAATTTAGACATTCCAGTTAACCTAATCTGCATTTCTTTCAGTTCAGGTTGGAAAACTGGAGTACAGAAGCGAACCTATGTAGAAATTGACAGGAATAAACACTTTTAACCGCTGAATGTGGTGAGGGAGTTGTTAATCTTTAAGATTACAAATTTGCAAAAATACTTGTTGCGAAACAATATTAACTTGTAAATTTAATTTTGTAATCCTTACTTTGTCAAACTTTTCTTTCTTTTTTGTGAAATTGGATGTTTGAATCAGCCAGAATGACTGTTACATCCACCTATCTTGCCAAAATATTGCAAGAGTGTTTAAAATTCCTAAAAATATACCGAATAAATTTACTGTTTTATCATGCAGTCAGTCAGCAGTAAAATATATCTTCAAACAGAACTGTTTTAAGTCTAAAATTCTGCTCCCTGTATAACAGCGGTGTCAAAATCAATTTTATCAAAAAGCAAACATAACATTGTATATACCCGAAGTGAGCCAGAATACAGTATATCAACAAACAACTCTTGCCACATTTTCTTTACAACAAGCCACACGGACACCTTTCTGTTAATCACAATTGTACATTCTGTTTAATGTCTGTTTTGAAACTATCTTCTATCGTTATCAGCTTTTCTTTCCTTGGATGTTGAAGCTGGTTAGAAAAGATACCAGGGGTCATGATAACAAAATCAGCACTGGGTGGAAAAAATGTCGGCCCCTGGGTGAGCTCTAGCAATTTTGCTGCAAAGCTATATCACTGCTCCATATCTAATAAATGATGCAGAAGAAAGCTACCAGTTAACTACAGATATTAAGTAAATGAATGTAAATTTGCAGTGAATAAGTAAAACAAAAATACTAATTTGGCATTAATAAGTCAAAATACTGATTTTGTTTTTGTCAGAATATATGACACTGTTTCAAAAAAGCTAATGGACAAAGGAAGGCAGAAGGAGAAAGAGTTATACTGGCTCAATCTGAATCTGGAAGCAAAGTGGCACTGTTTGAAAAAGTTGAGTTTAATAAAGAATGTAGAGTCTTGCACCTTGACTGGCAGGCAAAGAATGAACAAAGCACTCAAACAAACTAATTCAGCTTGCATACATTGATATTGTGAAGAGACGTATGTTGAGTTCGTTGTTGTTCTTTTCTATTTCCTGAGCAACATAATAGTGTGTAAATGTATAAGAAAAGCCAGTTCTTTTCCAAACTGAGACTCTTTATTGAGGGTTAAAACCATAGAATGAGATTGTGTAGTTCCATATTATTTGTCTCATTAGTCAAAGCTGTCAGACTGGGTTAGTGCAACAGTTTATTAATGCTCTCTGTAGACTTATACTACTTTCACTTTTTTTCTTTGAAACCCTAGGTAGTATGTCTTTTTTTTTTTTTTTTTTTTTTTTTTTTAAAGGACTGAATTCAATTAATTTATTTTTTATCACATTTCAGTTTTATCATTCAATGTCATTGAAAAGCATAACTCAAAGGTGAAAATGAATTCATTTAGGCTTTATGCTTTATTTTGTCTTTTATTTTTCTTCATTATGTAAAGCACTTTGAGCTACTTTTTGTATGAAAATGTGCTATATAAATAAATGTTGTTGTTGTTATGCAGTGGCAGAAAAAAAAAAAAATTGGCATTTTGGTATTGGCCCAGTGCTTTCGAAAATTCAGCCTAGATCCAGAAGTTTAATTTAATTACACCACCTTATAAATATATTGAATTAGAAGTCATAACTATCCAAGCTAAAATACTGAGTGCATTCCAACAATTTAAGGACTGTTGAACACCAATCAAAGGTTGATTTAGGAAAGCTAGTTTGTTGGGGCACCAATAATAATTTAGCGTTTTAGTCCTGATCCTCACTGCTTGCCTGAACACATGAAGTTGAATTATCATTTTTCTGTCTCTACCTGTGATTTCCCAATAATTATTATGGTCTCTCTGCTTTAATGACTTTATGCTATGTGATTTTATTTCCTGCTTTTGCTGCTTCATGTTTCTGTGTTGTCATTTTGTTTACATTGTTTGGGGTTTGTGGGGAATGCTGATTTTAATAAAAATATAAATGCTTAATTCTCATGTTTCAAGACATTGTTGTGCTTACAAAGTCAGTTTCTATTGAGGTTGTTTTTATGAAGGGGAAAGAGTAAATATGCACAGGGAGTGTCAGCCAATTTGTCTAATTCACATGTGAAATCCGGTTTAACTGATAATGCATTGTAAATATACTGTAGTTACATAGGCCAATTAAACTTGCTCTGCTTTATTACTTCTGACAGTGCTGTCAAGTAAGGCTGTGTATTCTCCAAGGCTTAAAGAGAGAGACTGTGTGTGTGTGTGTGTGTGTGTGTTCTGTTAATTAGTGAATAATTTCAATTCAATAAAGTAATAGAAGATTTCAACTTTAAAGTTGCTTATCTTTGTCAGACTAAGTTTAGATATGGTGTCACTCTCAGTGGAATGCAACCCCATGTGAATTGTTTAGTGCTGTATGTGTCAGGACATAGACAACAGGATGTTGAGACGGATGTAAGTGAGAATCTTTTTTCTTTGTTTTATTATTACTACAATTAAATTAGTGATATTTTTGCTTGGTTACCTTGTCAAAAAATCCACTTTGTACCATAACCTTAGTTGCCTTTGGGCTGTTTATTTTGAAAGTAAAACCATATTCTAGCTAAGGACTTAAAATGATGCTCATCTCTAAAGCAATCCCAACCATTTCAAAGTTAAAACTAGATAGACTTTAATGATCTAGTTATTTCAGTGATTTACAATTTGAAAAAAACAAAAAAGATTAATGCAGTATGTCATCCAGGGTAGGAATAAGAGCCTCTTTTTGGAAGCATGGTATTTGCACTGCTCTCAGCTAGTTCTAAGGCTTATGTGTACAGCTGTTTTTTCTTTTTAATAATTTACCTGTTTTAATAGTTCTTTGTCTTTTTTCTCTCTTTTGCTTGGGAGGAGTGAGACGCCTTCATTTAGTTATTAGCTCAGCGTTTCTCAACCTTTAAGTATTTGCGACCCGAGTTTTCATAACAGTTTTAATCGCGTCCCACTAACGTTTTTTTGAAAGGAGCCCACTAATACCAGTTTGTTCTTTTTTAATTAATTATATATCATAGATGCATATTTTATTATACCTACTTCACTTTTATCGATATTTATCTAACTCTATATTTTTCTAGTATCAGAATGTAGTTTAAGTTCATTTGTTTTGGTTTCAATAGATGTATTTTTCATATTTTCGAGTCTTGTTTTCTTTTTTTCACATCTTCGCACCCCCTTTTTTTGTTACTTCGCGCGCCCCACAGTTTGAGAACCGCTGCATTAGCTAATGGTCTTCTCTCATTTGTCAACTTTTTTATGTTTGTATGTTCATTTAACCTATTTTTATACATTATGTTACATTACGTTTGCAAGTCTTGGATTTATACGTCTGTTTTCTCTCTGCTATGTACCTTTTCTCATTTTTTGATTTCACATGCATCACATAAAAATCATGACATCACTTTGTCATTCAGTTCCTTACAAGTAGTATGCCATTTTTTATTTACAAACACAAAACCATGTTTTTACCTTATTCCATCTGCCTTTCTCCCGGTATAAGGTTCCCTTCCACTTTGTCCACATTCCTCATTCATATTTGTCCATCCATTTCCAAAACCACCTTAATTCTGCATTGGTACTCTGTGGTCAGAGCTCATGTTGGTAGTGTTGAAGCCAGTCATTGAGGGGGCTACAGTCCATTACAGAGTACAGTTGAGCTCACACTTATACTCAATTGCCTAGTTGTTAAAACCTACATCGGGAGATATAAATATGATATAAAATACGTACACGGTAGTTATGTTTTTTTTTTTTTATGCAATCTTTTTTTACAGTTAGAAAATTTGCCTACTAAGATCAGGTGAAGATTTTTCCCTCATGATGACTCAATTATAGTTTTTTATTTGAACCAGAGAAAATGGATTTTCTTTTTCACAAGTCATTGTCATACTTTTTACAATTCTTTCAAAATAATTCACTGAAACATTAATAACAGACCAATTATTTCTGGTTTCACAGAGGCATATGTAGTTTTTCACCTTTTTTTCTGTTCTATGTTTTTCATATTGTAGTGATAAATTTTAATATTAGGAAGAGGCACGTTTCACATTATGCATTTTTCCCTTGGCTTCTTTTCCAGTCTTCTCATATCATTCTTGCTTGCTTGGTCTCATTCTTTTTGTGGACTTGACCACATACTTATCTGAATCCCTCTGTATCTACCTTTTGATGCCCCTCTATTTTGGTTTCTGTGATTATGATTCACTTTTCTATACTTCTGATATTTGCATTTCCCATTGTTTATCATGCACTGAAATGTATTTTTTTTTCTTGACTTTTGTCATTTAAATCTTCTTTAGAGCAGCATCATATTAAAACTCTGAACTTTCTAGGTTCTATTCATTTTTCCAGTTGCTAGAATGTGTGTATATTTGTTAGTGTGCCAAATGTTGGACAGGGGTCTTACCTTGAAGAAGCTGGGCAAATGCCAAACTACATCTCAAACCAAACACTACATGTAGCATCCGCTGAACGATTGGTGACAAGGAAACTTAGAACAGTAACACAAAGTATAAATCAAATTAAATACATACTTGTGCCTCTGTGATTTAATTTTAACAAACCTGACCCTTTATGATTTATGATGTGGATGTCTGTATGCCATCTTAACATTTATTGTTTAGCCTTTGATTCAAATCAGGTTGTTCCGTCTCCCTGTCTAAGTGTTTGTCTTTTAACTTCCCTACTTAAAGCTAATTATTTTTGGCCGTTTTTATTGCTTGTCTGGGGTTCACATTTTTGTGAGGCATGTAATCTTTGATATTGATGGCATTGCCTTACAGGACCACTTTCTTTTCACGAGCCACAGTCCATGAAACTGTACAGGATCTTTGTTCAAACTCACTTGGCTCCTTCTCCATACCAGACCAGCCCCCAAACTCTGTTCCCAATGTTATTGTAAAAGAACAGACGAGAAAGATCATAAAGGTTTGGGGCACCATAGTGATCCCCATTTATCATATGAAGGACAAGTCTTCTTCAGACAATTGTCACCCAACTTTTCTAAGATGGCAGTTTATATAGGAAGCTCGGAGGAAGAGATGGGTTTGGTAGACAGGGGGGAAAAAGGAAGTTGCATTATCGGAGGCCTGTCCATCAATCATTTTTTCTGCAGAGGGAGTTAGAATAGAGGCATTAGTTGACGGCGCTAGTCCCTGGCTCAGAGGATAATTACTATCATCTGAGCCCTGAGGCTGTCTCCTGATCGTATTTGTGTGACAATGTCCTATTGTCACATGCTGTATTATGTTGCATGTTTTGGTCCAGCTAAAAAAACCTTTATTAAAAGTGGCATAAATAATAAAGCATTTTTAGCTGTGGTAAGTATTTTAGAGTTTTAACACTATTATAAAATCCTTTTTGTAGCCCTGGCAGTTAGTTGGAATCTTGATTTCTACCTATTAATGTATATTGATGCACAATTCCTGTCTGCACATTCTCCCAACAGTTTCTTTGCTCACTTTCTGAAGTGAGAACTCTGTAACAGAGGAGTTGCCATTATTTTTTTCTCACATTCGATTTCGACTATTTTACATTTTTTACCCCCAAGTTCTTTCTTTAAAAAATAGCCACCCCACAGAGACCACAAGCTTAATCCTTTAAAGAGCCTTCATTTCCGAATCTTAAGTAACTTTTTTTGTTTAGCTGACTTGAGAAAATATGTGCCAGTCCTGATTTAATTGGGGTTAGAGCTTTTATGTGTGCATGATTTTTCCTATTTTTCTTTTTAGTACCGATTCTATTCCATTTTTCTTAACTCTTGCTTGGACTGTACATTTCCAGCACAAAATGTCACACTGTGACTCCTTTTTCTTAATTCCAGCACTTTTCTGAGGCTTCACTCCAGGACCCAGTTCCAAGAGTAATATAGAAGAAAACGGAATTTGTTTGAGAGTGAGAAGTATGTTTTTTTACTGTTAGGAAAATGTAGGATTTTTAAATAACTTACAGGACCACTATCCGTAGCAGCAGCATTATTTCTACATACATACCATGTTCTTTTTTTGTTTTGTTTGCTTTTATACATCTCATTCTAACTCATCCAAGACGTAATTTCTTTTCACGGTTTTAATATAAATCTTGCTGTACTGTTAAAATGTTTCAAGGAGATAGCTTATCTGAGTCGTATGAAGACTTCAGTCTTGTCCATCCATAGAAACCCTTGCCTTCATTACTTATCAGCATACAGTAATTGATTATTAGAGAATTATGTACACAGAATGAGTACTTTTATTTTCAAATCTATGACATAATTTCCATTTAGAAATCCTACCGTTCATTAAAAATCCTTCTTTTCAAGGGTTCAATCAAATGCATATCAAAATCTTAAATAATTTGTTTCTGTTTTTAATCAATAATGAAGTACAAGTCGCAGGTGTCTAATAGTTATCTGAGTAACTTGGCACAGTTTTCTCCTCTGGGTGGGATTAACATTATGCAGCTTTGATAAATCTTTGGAGAGAAAAAGTAAGACAGAAACACTTCCTGGACCCTCTTTTACTATTAAAATACTGAATTTATTTTTGGAAGATTTTTCTTCAATATTTCTCGGGAAATGTGTTTTTATTTTGTCAATATCTATGCTGTCAAGCAGTCATAAGCAATATGGATGCTCGGTCATCTGAATGCACATAATTTTATGTGACTGTCATTGTCTGTTAAACTCCCAAAACTGTAAATTAAATAAGACAAATAAAAATATTTAAATATAGTCTAGTTTGTTGTCAGCACAGCTCATATGATCTTCTGTTTATAACATATTAATAAGCAGTGCAGGGCTTCTGTACATTGGCAGATTTTCCTCTCTTTTTGGCAAACTGAATGAAAAGAATGGTTTTAGATACTGCTTGTTTTATGTAAGTCAGGGATTTGGAGTAGAGTTTTGTACTTGTCCAACTTCTAGGTGCTTTGTATAGTCTATGAATCTAAGGTCAGGTCTTCCTGTCACATGTGGAGGAGATTTGGATATAGAAAGTTTTATGTTTGTAGAAAGTGAATCCTTTTCCTTCTAGTTTTTTAATTGTGTTATTCAAAAAGAGTATGTTGGTCTTCTCTTGTTTAGACATAGCTTTATTTGGCATAGAATTATTTGAGGCCGTGTAGTATTATAAAATCAAGATTTGCTTTCATCTGTGCATAAAAGGTATTTTTACAATTATAGGTATTTTATGTTGCTTTTAAGTGCTGCCCCTGTGTTTATGTGGGTTTGCGGCTATAGTCATAAAACGTTATTTAGGCTACTGTAAAATGCTTTTGTTTTATATGTGTGTTTGTACTTGTGTTCAAGTTTGTTGTGCAGTGAACTATTGTCCAATAGTCAGTATTTTCTTGATAAATATGGCTACCGTCAGGCTTCATTTCACTGTAAAAACAAATTGGGTAAAGAAATGAGATATTTGACAGATGCCAGTTTAGTTGTTAAACATACTACATTCACAAATCGCTTCTGCTAAGTTATGTGCTTCAGTGAAGAAACACTTGATCCTTGCTGTAGCTGTTAGACTGAAAAAACTTAATCTTCTCTTAGTTCCAGTTTCTTCTTTTGAGATTACAAAAGCTTTGTGGGCGAGATGGAAAAATAGCACAACGTTCTTTCAGGATCTGGGGCACTTAAGTGTGCTTTAAACTGTTGTACTGTTGTTGGGTATTTTTTAATTTAAAAAGAAAGGCATACACCCTCAGCTGTCCTGTGGTAAATAAAACCTATAAATTGAAAACTTTAAAAAGTTGCACACTCCATAAAGCAGTCATTGCTTTGGTCCTACAGTTACAGTTCCTTTAAATCCAGTCACCCAACACCAGAGATATTGCACATCATTAGCTAGATTCGTTACAGAAAACTCTGGGGAAAATTGTTTGATTTAAGATTTTAAGTAAATAATGTAGAAAATAAGTAGACCTAAACTGTGAGTTAAAAATTTGAAATGAAAGTTATACTTTCATTATAATGGAGCGCTTCTGATGTGCTGCATGTCCAAACTAATATGGAGTAAATCTGTGTTAGTTAACC
Organism: Erpetoichthys calabaricus; assembly: GCF_900747795.2. Classification (NCBI taxonomy): domain Eukaryota; kingdom Metazoa; phylum Chordata; class Cladistia; order Polypteriformes; family Polypteridae; genus Erpetoichthys; species Erpetoichthys calabaricus. Next base: position 50,161,855 of record NC_041394.2, read on the forward strand.
CTATAGACTGAACCCCCACCCCCCACTAACTACATGTCAGTCAGCCTCATAGACTGCAAGATATTTCTCAGTATGTAAAGAAGTCAATGCTTTACATACTTTGATGGTAATCAGACAAACTTCATAATGTATTATTTACTAATGTAGAGTTATCCTTCATATTGGAAATGGTGGGGCTTGCTGGGCTAGGCATGCATTCTCTTCTGCTTTGGGGCTTTTATTAACATTACTGGTCTGATTGATTGCACAACCCTTGATAAACTCTGTCTCACTCTGGATGATTTGGTTAATATAACAAACATATGTTGAAGTGAGTGAATATACTGATGGAAACCTAGGAAAATATCAGCAATGGGGCAAAGGTCATGAGCTGTTCATGATATTTTATGCCAAGGCACTGACGTGTAGATATTTTTAACACTCATTTTCAGATTGGAAGTGTCTCCCAAGGCAGAAACTGTCCACGAACTACCTTCCCATACCTCTCCTGATTGCACTGACCACCTTACTTCCCCTTCTGACCTTTTTACCAATGCCCCTCATGCCTTCTCCAGTCTGCATGACTCCTTTTCTCCTCCCATTCCTCTTCACACCTCCAGAACTACATTAATATCTCCTCCACTCTCCCCAGTCAACACTGGTTTCACAAAGGAGGCACGACTCTCATCCTCCAGCAGGAGTTCCGTCAAGTCTCTTCTTGAAGAACTGAAAAAAAAAAGAAGTGAATCTCTTGATGGTGAAGACCTTTCATCTTCTCCGCTGAACCCTGAACTAATCCATCAGTACAATAAAGATGATGAATTTCTAAAATCGCCATCACCTGACTATTTAACCAGGACAATGTCTACAAATCCATTGAGCAGTTATCAGTCTCCCACCAACATTTTGGATCAACTGAATTTACGTTCTGAAATAATACCAGATAAACCTGCCTATAATTGTCCTGCTATGGACTTACCTGTATCAGATACCCACTTAACTTTGGTAAAAGAGAAAAATGGTGACACAACTCTTGAAACAGCCCATAATTCAGTGAGTGTAGACCCAAGTGTTAATGTGGATATTTTACCCTTAATGTCTGACACATCTATTCCAGAAAAGACTTGTTCTGATATAAGCCATTCTTCTCAGGAACACAGGCTAGAAGTTCCAAATGAATTTCCAAAACCAGCCACCAGATTTAGGAGCAGACAAGAGAATGCTGAACAGGCAACTGCAAAATACACACCAAAACCTGCACCAAGGACTGTAATAACAAATATGGGTATTAAAGAAGTGTCTAATGACAATTTAAATAAGCCAGGTGACATGACAAAGGATGATAAAATTCATAGTATTAATGTAAATGAAATCGCATTGATCAAGAAGAGCTCATTTGATGCAGAATCTGAGGGTGCTTCATCAAAGCTGGAAACAAAGTACAGTTTTAAGGGTCTTGGGAGAGATGATCTTAAAGGAGGGAACATTCCTTTAAGGGGAAAAAAAGAGGAGGACAGCAGTTTTGTGGAGCAGATGAACCCAAAGACGGATCAATTGCAGAGTAAGAACTTCAAACCGAAAGATCAATTAAAGGAGCTGGGCAAAAGTAATGATGAAATGTTGGTTAAAAAGGAGACTGATGCTACAGGAAATGCTAATCTGCCTGTTAAGAAAAACAAATTTCCTGTTCTTTCCAGCCATACTGTGGAAGGGGCATTGGTAATCCCAGATAGTGTGCCTCAACCTGACATAGAAACAGAAAGAATACTGAAGCATACACATTCTGGCAGCAATCAAATTTATTCTGTTCTTGAAGATAGTGTGAACAAATCCTCCTCATCTGTGATAAGTGTTACTCAGACCCTGATGCATAATGAAAAGCCTGTTCTTTCCAGCCAAGTTATGGAGGAGGTGCTAATAGTAAAAGATAAAATAAATATGTCTGAAATGTTAAAGGAAGCATCATCCGAGAGCAGTGAAATTCAATCTGTATCTGAAGTGAATGTGAACAAAACCTTCCCATTCACAATAACGGACAGTTGTTTTTCACAGCAACATAAAATGCCTGCTTTTTCCAACAATGTCCTGAAAGAGATGTCAGAAGTGAGAAATGAGGTGAATCAGACTGACCGCGATGACAGTAACCTTTTGAAGCTAACACCCTCTAAGATCAAAGAAATACAGTCTGAACCTGAGGTAACTTTGAAAAAACCACTCTCAACTACAGGAAAAGTACATTTGTCCATGCAGCAGAATAATAAACTTGCTGTTTCTAACCAAGTCACAAATTGGGCTTCAGATCTAAGAGCTGACAAGAATGCTGATGAAATATTGAAACAGGTACCCTTAGACAACAATAAAATGGAGTCTGTACCCAAAAGTGGTGTAAATAATCCATCTCTGGTTGCATGCACACAGGTAGAGGTTACCACTGAAGGCTCCTCCAAGGAGTTCAAGGATCCTGAAGAAAAAGGAGTTCTTAAAGAAAGCAGAGAAAACAAACAGTTAAAAACAGTTAAAAAGCATGTGCCTTTGGGATGCATAGAAGATCAATTATCAAATGACCCTCACGCTTCACCTGATGCTCAGAATAGTAGTGAAATCTGTAAAAGTGTAGGGCATCTGGATGGGAAATCCCTATCCAGTGAAGTTCTAGGTCACACATTCTGCTCAGATGAAGACCACTCTCTGTCTGAAATGAAGAAAAAAGGACAAGCAGCTTCTCTGTTTAAGCAGAGTAATGTAGTTTCTGGTCCAGAAAAGCCTGATTTTATGAGTAGTAAGGAAATTTCAGGTAGCAAAAACCATAAAACTGAGGCCCCAGATGAATCTGCAGACTCTGCTACCATAAAAGGACAAAAGTCGGTGAACAGGAATGAATTCAGTAAGACTCGAGATGTTCCATTTGTGTCTGACAAACCAGTGGATCCAGTTCCCTCTCTCTCCACTCTCTCCCCCATTACCTCTGATCTTTATACCCTCTCACCCCAGAAGACCAATGCCACAGAGGGCCACAATCAGCCTGTTACCTCCAGGGGGAAGAAAGTGTTGAAGGCCATGGTTTTGCCCTCGGAGACACAGCCAATTGTGAAGGATGCTGCCACTGAAGCAACAGAATCTGGTCCAGTCACAGGACGGCGCAGGTGAGACACTAGGTGACTTCTTGTTGGATTTTTTGAAGTTGCCACAGAAATTTTTCATTAAAGAATTGACATGAAATGGAAGAAATAAGCAGTATAGATTAATTAAAGGTCTGGGAGGATGTGGAGGAATAATGTTTGTTAATTAATAGCTGAGTAATTATTAATTTTTCAGTAGTAATGACAGTACATTAGGTCACCATGGCCCAGACATCAAATACTTTCCCCACTGCCCTGCTTAGAAAATTCTGTATACAATGTATAGTGGTTATATTTCAAATATGGTCATCTTTATTGGGAATTTATAACTTTGCATGCATTTATCTATTTTATGTAAATAGAAAACACCTTTTAGGTTCAAATTAGTGGTACACTTCATTCCTCCACATACAGTATATGCTATGAGATACTTAATTAGATGCTAACTTACCTTAATTTAGTTTTTGCATTATCCTTACAAGCACATGGTTGGCAAGCCACCATAATCCAAAGGTGGCTCTGAGTTAGTTAGGGTCTGTTTTTATTTGAAATCTCCATGAGACTTACTTTGTATAGTTCCTCACCATGGAATTGTGTGTTTAGAGTGTCCCTACAGCATGTATGGGACACCCTCAGGTAGAAAAATGATACTCCTCAGCATAATGATCCAACTAAAGAGGTTTGGTCATCTGGTGAGGAATTTGTTTGGTACCCTTCACTAAAGATGCCTCAAACACAGCACAATAGAAGGCGATTACTGCAGCCTAAGGATAGTGGCTTATATCTGGTTTAAGAAACGCCCAGGAGAATCCGGAATATGCTGCAGGGAAAGGTCAAGAATTGTCTTTGTTGTGATTTCCTTTTCATATCTTCAGAGTTCTAATGGTTGCACAAGAAACCAGTTCATGTTTGGGTGAAAAAATAGCAGTACTCATTACTAAGTTTATTCTATTTTCTACTAAACTTAAAAAAGCAGTATTCAGCCATTAACCAAATTCTCAGACATTACAAAATGTTCAAAGATTAAGATACTAAAAGATTTCACCAAAAATTTTTACTTTAGCATTTTGCAGCTGATAAACTTAACTTTAATAGGCTTACCTGTTACTAGCCCTTACTTTCATAACTAAAAAATATTTTAAATTAAAATCTTTATTTCTCTGGTTTATACCATGGTCTCTGGACTATGTGAGGTTTAACTAAATTCCTATAGAGGTTTGTGAAAGGTCTAGGCCTTGTTAAACATTTTTAGAGTGTAGGGGAAAAACATGATTTCCATTTACCCGCTTTTTACCCTGCAATATTATTGCTGGTTTTCCCTATGTGAAATGCAGCCCGTGTATGAGAACAATCCTGTCCAGGGAGGTCATAATTATAATGCTTTATTCTTTTGAAATGGTCATTGAATCTAATAATTAACATCAATGAAAAGTAATAAGTAATCACAATTGTTCATGTTCAGTTTATGTAAGAAAGCCTGGAGGTTCTGTATGATGTACTATGTAAAAGGAAATAGCTACCAAGAGTTGTGAAGTGGAAGGCAGCTATAAGGCCCACATAAGGAAAATGTATTATTAGCTACTGCTAGTGCAAACTGGAGAACTGACAAAAGGTGCATACCAGCTGGATGGTGGTATTTATTTTAGAATTTTTCGTAAACCGCAGACAGGAATGAAGTGTTTTTATAATTTGCATTGTACAAAGTCCTCATGAGTTAAGCCACACCTGCAACACCGACAGAGCTTGTATTCAGCTTCCTAATGCAACAACCCAATTTTAGCTGTAATTGGCTCTCTTGAGCAGCCTTGAAGAATGGTTGTTAATGTGGTGCGGCTGTGAGAACAAGATGACTTGAGTACATGTCTGCTTTTGCTTCTCCCGTGAGGTTATTTAAGGCAGTCTAAAATTGCAGAGTCTTGAGGGATCATTTAACCACAATAATTAAGAGCTTGTGTTACATTGCCATTTGTAGTTTCAAGGAAGAGCTGACATGAAAATTGCCACTTTAGCACTATAAGTTAGGTTGTTTTTGATTTAATAATGTAGCATTGTTCATTTTGGTCTGAGGTTCACCCTAATCAGTTATTTGCTTTCAGCCACTGTTAAGGGACTGCATTTATTTCTCCTTGTGAGTTTATGTATGAGTTGTAGTTTTATGTTTCTTCTATTTCACTTGATTTAATTTGTAGAAGTTCAAAAGAACAAAACAAAACTGCGTGCCTCAAGACTGATATCAGTAAGGCTTACCAACAATTATAGAGTAGTACTGCTGGAGTTTGAATTCCACTGTTCATCTGATAGCAGCATTCTATATCACTTACAGTCTATAAAATCTTCTTACAAGGCAGCTTTGGTAATCTCAAGTGATTAAAAAGTATTTTTAACAGCAGATAAAATGTGAAGGTGTCAAGAATGACTGATGTAATGTCATTTTGACCCAGTTAAGTAAGCAGCTTCCCTGAATTCTTTGAAAATGTTGATTTGGTAAGATTCCATCTAAATATTTCGGTAGGCATGTCGGTGTTATTGATGATTGTAGTTATTTATTAAATAAAACTGCCAAAAACTGGATCGTGTTTTGAGAGCTGTAAATTAACCCTTACTATATAAATTTATCTTTTCCATAATGTATTCTCTGAGTGTTGCTCTACCTGAAAATCATATGTAGTATATAGTATACACACCATGTTAATGCTTCTTATAGGGAGCACTGTTTCACTTGGTTACCAGAAACAACACCTAACCCCATATTTGCCCATAATATTTTATCCCACTTGGGGTTATTTTGGAAGTGCATAGGTCAGCGTCTGCTTTTTGCTAGCCAAAGCCTTTTTTTTTTTGTTTTGTTTTTTTTTGGTAATCAGTATTTAATTGAAAATAAATACAAGCGCAGAATAACAAAATGAAATAATAGAAGGAGCACAGCAGGAAAGGTTTAAAAACAATGTAAAACCCTCATTTAGCTCCTCCTTTCCCAAACTGTGCCAAAGGGAGGATATTACAGAATAACCCACTTCCCAGAAGATAGAAAGGAACTGTAATCTTAATACAACATTAAAACGATAAACAGCAGCATTGAAGAAAAGCTACATCACAAAGCAACAGAGAGCCACAGTTTGAACAACTGACCTATAGTCCAGTTTTCATTTCAGTTTCCTAATGCTCTGTTGACCTGCAATGTAGATACTTTGAGGTAAATTAAAATGTAGAAGAAAGATTACCAGCTGTCCACAGTAATAGGTTATGGAGCTTGGCAGCAATAAGCAGGAATTTGTATCTGCCAGACTGCCTAGACAGAACAACTTACGGTTGTGAAAGGTAAGAGGCAAGAATAGAGAGGTTTAGAAGAAGGAGGATTTTAGATAATAAAGGATTATTTACAGAAATAAAAGAAGATAGAGTGTGACATGAAAAGAGGCAGATAAAAACAGCACAGCAATGCCAGAACATGTCAAGAAAAGTACTAGGTATACCAAGGAGTGCACAAGGCTCATCAGGTGGTGCTTCTGGACTGTGGAGTAGAGTCTACAGAGAAGTTTAATCTGGATGAACTGGTAGTTGAGTTTTCTGGAGAATATAGTATCCCTGGAAAATAAGGAGAGATGTGTGTAAACTTCAGAAATACTACAAATCCTATTATATAATTAATTTACTACAGTTTTAACACTTCTAACTTGCTCAAAGCTTTTTTTCATAGACAGTAGGAACCACTTCAGACGCCATCAAAATGTGTAGCATCCACCTGGATGATGTGACAGTAGCCATTCATGTGCCAGTATGTTTATCATATATTAGGTATTAGTTGGTGAAGGTGTGAGAGAGGTAGTTAGCCCATTAGAGACTGGGAATAATTAGGAGGACAGAATGACCAGGCCTGGTGGGCAATTTAGCTAGGACATAGGGAGCCAACCTGTTCTTTTTGAAAGATGCACAGAGAGTCAGGACCTCGGTTTTATGTCTCATCTGAAGGACAGCACTATTTTACAGCATAGCATACCCTTAATTGCACTTGGGCACAGGTGCCCCTGATGATCTGACCAACAGCTCTTCCAGCAGCAACCCAAACTTTTCTTAGATGATCCAAGTACACACCAGATCCAAATATCCTTAGCTTCAGGTGGACTACCTGTTTTGAAGTGCAGGTGGTATTACACTTCCAGTCTCACATTGCTTCATTAAAAAATGCACCCAAGAGGTAACTTCCTGATATGCCTACCTTGGACTTACTTTGACACCAGCACTTCACACAATAGGCTGCTGGCTGTTAAGTTTAAACATGCATACTCCCATCGCCAAATCAGCTTTGCTCACATATAGACATTGTGAATATTCAGCATTTTTCACATTGACCATCTGCTGCCACCCATTCCCCAGAAGTCCCACATGTTTAAATATGATAATGCCCATCTATGTCTAAAAGCAAAAAATGACTCCTTATAGCAGTAGTTGCCTGAAACAACCCAAAAGAGTTTAAATGTTGCTGGTTTGTAAATAATGTTTGGGTATGTTTGAGACCCCATATTAATGTATATACACTTGCCTTAAAATACTTTGTTTCGTAATTCTGATTTTCTGAGATGGTTGCCATTATACCAACAGCTTTTTAAAGCCTGTTTCATTGCATTTTTGTTTTAATTATACTAATGTCTAGAGAGACATTAAGCCATAAGCTTTTTTGAGATTTAAATGTTTGCATCATTAGTGCATTTTAGGGATTGACTTAAAATGTAAAAATAAAATAAGCTTTCCAGTGTTGAGCAGTAATTATTTGTGATGGGTGGTATCAGAGTATCATAGTTTAGAGCAGTAGGTTCAAAAACAGCTCTGACACAGTGCTGTGTTGCACCCATTCAAACCTGTTAAAATGTCACACATTTTGTAGTCCATTCTGAATATAGGTGTAAGTTGTAAATATGTGCTTTTCTTCCGTTTTGTTCGGAACATTTCGTATTGTTTGATTGCAGTTTCCCTTTTTATATATTTCTCTTTTCTCTTGATGAGAGAAGAAGTAAAAATGAGCACCTATGTGGAATAAAAGTGTCAACTGGCTGGTATTAATCCAGGAACAGTATCTCTGCTGTTCGTCATTTGATCTGACCTCGTAATGAATGACTGCCTTTAATAAGACATCTTGCTGTCATACCTTTGGTTTCCTGGTTCTCTGCCTGCAGATTGATTTTAATCTACAGTAGGTGTGTACTATTATTGATTTTTTAAAACAAAGTGATAATTTTGTTTTCCTGTATTTTATTACCTTACTATAGAAGTTGTTATCAGAGTCGGCAGTAGAGAGTGGGTATGTGTGGAAAAAACAAACTAACACAATACAGAAGAGTAGCTTTATTTCCTTGTTTCACTGGTATGCCAGTGTGACTTCCCTCACAATGAAGCACAGATAAGAGTTTTTGATAAATCCAACAACTCTTTATGGTTCAGTTTCATGCTTTCTGTACATGGTCCACCTGAATGTGGTGACACATACTGTATTGCTTAAAATAGGAAATGTAGTGCTTTGAAATTGCTCTAATTTTATTAAAATAACAAATCTAATACTGAAATTTTGTTTTCTGAAAATTTCAAAGCACTAAAACTCCTTTGTCTTTTAATGTGACATTGTTTAATGTGAACAAGATGCCTGGGGTGTCAAGACAGCAACAGTAAACTATCTGTACAGCTCTGTTCTGAGCAAATGTCCTTCATTAATAACTCAAGCAGTTATCATGGCTCTTTTTCCACTCCACACGCTAGCTATCTGGGCTCCTGCTGTGTGTGACGTTACATACTGCTTTAATATTACATCCTCTCTATATATCCATTCCTTATGTTGCTTGTTTTTTATCTTGATTTAGTAAGGGAAAGGGGTTATGCCCAGCCTGTTATAAAAAAAGGCAAAGAAAAGTGACCAGATGTGACAGATTAGCAAGAAAAAGACGTTGTTTAACTGTTGTTAAAGTTCCCAACAAATGAAACCATTAGGTTGTAAGAAATGCAACAAAAGCAATTATAGTGGTTCCTGTAATTATACAGTTGAGGGCTAGAATATCTGCATACAAATTTAAACAAGTTTTGACTTTAGTTGTGAGTTTATACATTATGGAAGCTGTCTGTCTTTAATATTACACTTATGTTGATTACTACTTCTTTCCTATTGCAGACCCCACCCAGTGAAACCACTGAGCTCCCAGGAAAGCCAGAAAACCACTGTGATCATGATGGAAAGGGATCTGAAAAACATTGGGGTGCATGAGGACATACGTGGCCAGAGTGGACTAATCAACCCCCAGGTATATTGACTAACCAAATGCTTTGACTTTACTGACACAGACTTCATTAGGTGTACATTTGTGTGGGACCGTACTTAACCTTAAAGGTCTGGGAGGACTCTCCATTGGATTTTTGTGAGTGATTATAACAGTAGGTAGATAACATTTTTTGGTTTATTCACAGAAGAGAGCTGCGGAATCGAGCCATTTCATGCACAAACATCAAGCTCCTAGAGCTGTTGTTACTACCTTTTCCCTTCCTTGCTTCCATACATTGCTGTTCTGCTGCATTCATACCACCTCGAGCAAAGTGGGCTTGGCAAAAAATGGGTTGTTTGTTTTCATTTGTTTTGTTAATGACATAGTCAGGTAGTGAGAGGTACAGTGTCTATGCAGTTCATTGCCTTGTTTTGGCATTGTTTTTTGCTCTAACACCAGTGTACAAATATCTTTTTTAATTTTCTTGTTTTAGAACTAATTGATGAGTTAGCTTATTGTTAGTCATCTTAACCATGTTTCTTCCTTTGATGTTTTTTGTACAGGTTACCAATACAGCAGATGCTGCCCCCTACTCACAGTTGACTCGTGAAGAGCTGGTAGCTTTGGTGGTGAAACAAAAAGGGACTTTAGCTAAAAAGGACGTTCAAATTCGCGAGCTGGAGGATTACATTGACAACTTGCTGGTCCGTGTAATGGAGGCGACACCCAACATCCTGAGATCACAGCCATCGAAACAAGCAGGCAGAGTCTAGTGAGGTGTGAAACCCTTTGGGAAGTGGGAGTGCTCTGAACACTTCTCTGAGAAGGCTGGCTACTTCTCACTTGGGAGTGTAGGGGCACTACTGCTAGAAAGCAATCTTGTAATATGGACACCAAAACGTTAGGCAGTGTTCCATGTGCTAAACATAACTTCCAAGCACGAGTTTTAATTTTTTGTGCCTTCTTCACTTTAGTTCCTACACTGTTAGAGACATGCAGGAAATCTGTTGGACCCGCAGATAACCCAGTTGGCCTTTTATAGTACAAGACTATATTTAAGATTATATACAGTATCTTGGCAATTCTTTTTGAAAGGTATTGAAATCTTTGTGCATTTTTAATTGGTTACCCAAAAATATCTATTCTTTCTCCTCTTTATTTAGTAGTTCAGATTGGAATGCAGCATTTTTGTGTTTTAACTTTGGTTTTCAGAGGAATGTTTTGAAACCATGAGAAATGACTCGTTACTTTTCAGCTTTCAATTTCAAAGTTATCAGCCCAGTAGATGTCATTTTAATTGGGAGAGTGAAAAAATGGAAAAAGACAGGATCAAACCTGGAAGTCCCCCTCAGACTTGGTACATCTGGTCATGTAGCTGCTTTGCAGTGCAACGATTAGCCTACCAGTCAGGTCATATGTAAAAAAGGTGCCAAGCTCAATAGTATTAGAACATATGTTTTGGAGTTTTTTATTGCTGTGTCCTGTTTGTTTTGGGGATTTAAAAGAATCTATTTTTAGTGTTATAAGTAAGGAATTTCATGGCAGAATCAGCCATTTTCTTTAAAAACAAATCAGCAGTTGGCATGCACCAGTGACATACTAGCTGAGTTTATTTGAGAAATTGTGTGGCACTGATTTGGGATCACTTATTTGTATTTGTAGACCCTGTTCTCCTGGCTGTGGTTATTCCTGGGCATCACATACATGGGCACTTGAGTTTTTTGCCTTCAACACTCTCACTTGATAAAACATGCAGCTGTAACATTCCCAACTGTTTGAGGTTAACTGAAGTCATTTTTGCTTATTTATAAATGAAATGTATATTTTATGATGAGATTGTGTATGATCTGGTATTATATTTATAGTTATATAAAAAAGTTTTATTCTTTCATGTGAAACTTAATAAAAAAGTATATTGTAAATTGAGTAATGTTGTATTGCCTTGCAGATTTGCTTTACTGTGTGAGTTGCTGTTTTCAGCTGAAGTGGATCGATCACCTTGTCACCTTACACCACATACTGGCCCTGATCCCATAATAGTTAAATGAGTGGTTAAGGAAATTAAATGGCTGGGTATTAGACCATACATATTTTAGTGTTTAAAAATGCTTCTGTAAAATGGGCGAATAGTAGAGGAACGGAGTCTTTCAAACAGGCAGTGACCATTTCTTCTCTGCTTTCTCAGGTACCTCCATCACTTCTTGCCCCAGTTTCTTCTCATAATTCATAAATGAATGGATGTAGCACTGTCAAGCTAGGTACAGTAGATGGGTTGCCAGTTGTGATCCCATGTGAACTGAAGTAGTACCTTGGGTGTTAGAATGGTAGACTGCACCCTTGAACAAACCCCAGCAGCCATACCACCTGCACTTCCAAAAAGTTCATCCACCAAGCACTACTTGGATGGGACACCATCTAGAAAAAGCTTGGGTTGCTGCTGGAAGAGGTGTAGGTGAGGCCAGCAGGGGGTGCTAACCCTGTGGTCTGATGATCCCAGTGCAGTGACGGGGACACTGTACTGTAAAAATTACACCATCCATTGGATGAGACTTAAGATCGAGGACCTGAGTCTCTATGGTCATTAAACATCCCTGGGCCTCCTTCATAAAGAGTAGGGTATATCCTAATGTCTGGGCTAAATTGGCCACTATGGCCTGGTCATTCTGGCCCCCTAATTATCCCGTCTCTCTAATTGGCTCTTTCACCTCCCAATAGGTGATGTGTGGCGAACATACTGGTACAAAATGGCTACCATCGCATCCAGGTGGATGCTGCACGTTAATGGTAGTTGAAGTGGCTCTCCACTCGCTATGTAAAGTGCGTTGAGAAAGCAGTATATAAGTGTAAATAATTATTATTATTGCAATTAAAAGTTAAGTTGTTCTTACACATCTTGAAATCCGAATAGGCCCTGCTGAGAAGCCAAGTCTAACATGATAGGTTTACTATTGGAATACCAAAAATTAGAAACAACTCCAGCTCTGTGATATTTTACACATACCAAGACTGGGAGAGTGGTACTTCTGGAGACAGAATGACTAGAATGAGGTTACACATCTTTGAGGGCCTTTGCAAAACTGCAAATGGAAACACGGCCATCTATTTGGCCTCCCAGAAAGGGAGGAAGTTTCTCTCTAAAGTCACAAATGGGGTTGAAATTCAATACTGTGAATGATAGAATTACAGCAGTTTGTCTGAAAGGGAAACCACAGAACATCACACTAATTCAGGTGTTCTCTCCAGCCAGTGTGGCAGGAGAATCTAATGGAGGATCATTTAACTCACAACCATGATCACTCCTAGGGCACGGTAACAAAAATTCAATACGATGAGCGGAAGTGGATCCAAAACAATGGGTAAACATGCCTTAGCCAAAGCCAATTGTGCTCGTACGCCGTTTTTGTGGTTCCATTTAGATGGAACGCAACCATTAGAAGGTATAGAACATACCCCAGAGCTGACTGTGACTCCCGTTTGTACGTGCTGATGTTGAAATGTGTGTTTTGAAAAATGTATAGTTACAAGGAAAGAAGAGGCCGAAGCAGAGATCGAAAATCAGTTCACAATCTTTACAACTGGAAACTTAAGTGAAGGGTTAACAGTAGAGGATAAGTGGGGCAAAATTAGGAAAGCTCTTGTGGGTGCTGCAGTGTAGGCCCAAGAAAAAATGTGAAACCAACCTTAAGGTTGGTGAAAGCAGGTAAAGCAAGGTACTGTATACAAAATTACAAGACAAATAGGAAATATGAAAATGTATGAGGAAACAGCTGCAACAAATGTACGCTCATTGGGCAAATTCTTAAGAGGACTACCCTAATACCGAGTAGGCCAACTTTTTCCTCAGAATAGCCTCAGTTCTTAGTGGAATGGATTCCACAAGATGATGGAAAGGTTCTGATCCGTGCTAACTTGATGGCATCGTTCAGTTTTTCTGCAGATTTCTCAGCTTCACATTCATACTGCATCTCTCCCATTCCACCACATCCCAAAGGTGTTCTATTGGACTCCGATCCGGTAACTGGGAAGGACACTGAACTCCTTGTCCTGTTCATGAATCCAGATTGAGACCACTTTTTACTTTGTGACATGGAGCATTAGCATGCTGGAAGTAGCCATTAGATCATGGGTAAATTGTGGCCATGAAGAGATGCATATGGTCAGTAATACCACTCCAATAGGCTGTGGAATTCAAGCGATGATTGATGATCATTAATAGGCCCACCATATACCAGGAATACTTTTTTCAAATCTCTATACCACCACCAGCATGGACTGTTGATACAATGGAGGTTGGGTACATGGATTCATGCTGTTGGCACCAAGTTTCGACTCACCATCTGTGTGCCTCAACACAAGTCGAGATTCTTCAGGCCAGGCTATGTTTTTTCAGGCTTTTGTATCCAGCAGGGGGCACCTGCGCCAAAAGAAGAGGTTTGTTAGAGATTTCAGCCTTTACTATACCACTAATAAACACAAAAATATATAAAATAAAGTATTCTATCATTCCCTAGTGGACTGGTAGTAATTCTAAAAGGTAGAAAGAATCAGTAACACTAAAAGATGATTATATTTTAGCTTCAGTTTAATATCAGCTTAATCAAAGGAGAGTTGATACTTGGCCAAAGCTTTGGTGCAGTGGGGGTTTCCTGCAATCGTCGCTTGTCCGGTCTTCGAGAGAGAGCGTGAGAAAGCATTGTGTCCCAGGCACGGCCAGGAACGATGTCTTTCATCCGTCCATAGGTATGCTCTGGAGTTCCATGCAGCTATTTGATTTCAGCATTGTGTAACACTTGACTCATCTCCCTGTCAGGTTCATCCTGTCGGCTAGTTTGTGTGGCTATAAAATACATGTGTTTGCAATAAACCTCACAGAGCACAGTGGCACACTTAAAACCTTGGCCTACAACTTCTACTGTCCAGTTTTGGTGAGTTTGTGCCCAGTGCAGCCTCTGCTTTATGTCCTTGACTGACAGGAGTGGAAACCAATGTGGTCTTCTGCTATTGCAGCACAACCGCCTCAAGGTTCAAAGTGATGTGCATTCTGATCACAGTTGTACAAAGTGGTTATCTGAGGTACCGTAGCCTTTCTGTCTGCTCAGACCAGTCTGGTCATTCTCCACTGACCTGTCTTATCAACAAGGTGTTTCTTTCTGTCTGCAGAGCAGCTGCTCACTGGATGTTTTTTGTACCATTCTGTGTAAACTTTCGAGCCTGTTGTGTATGGAAGCCTCAGGAGATCAGCAGTCACAGAAATACTCAAACCTGCCTGTCCGGCCCCAAGAATCATGTCACAGTCTAAGTCACAGAAGTCCCATTTTTTTCCCCATTCTGGTGTTTGATGTGAACACGAACTGAATCTCGTGACTTACATCTGTAGGATTGTAGGCATTGTGCTGCTGCCACATGATTGGCTGAGTAGATAATTGCATGGATAAGCTGGTGGACATGTGATCATAATCTGCTCAGTGAGTATAGAAGCCGATAAGGAAGCAAGACCTTTTCAGAGAAGAAGCAGTCAAGACCATCTCAAAGAGAATTGCAGTGTGGATTACTGGTGAACTATTAAAGTTAGCCAGGAGATTAACCTTACACTAAACCAACCTCCCTGCTCCATCATTTACAGATTACAATAATTCACAGTTCCACTTTCAGCAGAGTGAACAGACATCACAGTGACGGGGACAGTCCTGATTTCAGGCTACGTGTCCTGATAAATAACCAGAATATCAAAATGTGCCAGTTTTAGCAGGCTACCCATCTACTTAAACATTGCTCCTCAGAATCAAACATTCTCACTAAATATTTAGAACAGCACATACAAAAGGGGGATCCCCAATATACTGAAATTCGACTCAGTATACGTATAACAGTGCAGTCAATATTCCAATAGGGAAAACTTCATTTAAAACTTAGGTTAAATTTGAACAGCAACCTAAGGATGACCAACTATCAGGCTAAAACAAAGAGTACCAGTGTTTATTTGTTTCCATGTCAAGCACTGGGTGTGATCCTGTGTGTTCATTTATAAGCGTTTTTCTTTTCCCATGCTCTGATCTCTTCTCTGATGATGAAAGCCATTAAACAAATGACGGTGGGCTTTTTTTAATATATTTTTTATTTTATTAAAATCAAAAAAACATTCCATACATGCAGGTCAAGTTTAACAAAACTGGTTTGAAACAAATCGACCTTCACCCATGAGAAAGAGAGCTAGGTCAGCACTTTAATAATAGTAAAAATATGTAAATAAATAAATAAAGATAGATAGATAGAATAGAAAAACAGGAGAGAGAATCCACTTCCTCAATTTAAATGCTAATTCTAAAATGTTATTTATCAGATCCTGCCAGGTTTTGAAAATGTTTTGTAGAAATCCTCTAAGTGAGAATTTGATTTTTTCCAATTTCAAATAATTTATAACATCAGTTACCTACTGACTTAAAAGAGGTGGGTTAGGATTCTTCCAGTTGAGCAAGATAAGTCTATGTGCCAATAGTCAAGAAAAGGCGATCACAGTTTGTTTGTCCTTCTCCACCTTAAGCCCATCTGGAAGAACACCAAACACAGCTGTTAATGGGTTAAGAGGGATTGTGTCACCAAGGCTGTCTGAACGGCATTTAAAGATATTGGTCCAGAGTGATGTTAATTTGGTGCAAGCCCAAAACACGTGGCCAAGTGAAGCTGGAGCTTGATTGCAACGTTCGCAGGTTGGATCTTGCACTGGAAACATTTTGGTCAATTTAAAACGAGAGAGATGCCTCGATTTATAATTTTAAGTTGAATAATTTATGCTTTGCGCAAATGGAGTTCGAGTAAATTCTGTGCATTGCTGCCTTCCACTCCTTTTCTGAGATGTTGAGTGAGATATCCTTTTCCCACTGTACTCTTGGATCTTTGAACGGGAGGGACTTTAAAATGTTTTTATATGTTACGGAAATGCTGTTTGAGTCCTCAAGACTGATCAAAATTTCTTCCGGTATAGAGGTAGGTGGGAGGTGAGGAAAATTGGGCAGGTTCTGTTTAACAAAGTTTCTAGTTTGAAGGTAGTGAAATAAATGTGTTGCTTGAAAGTTAAACTTGGAGTGTAATTGTTCGTAAGATGCAAAGACATTGTCTATGTATAGATCTCTGATTTAATCCTGGATATTTTCCAGACATTAAAAACTGTGTATATTTGAGAGGGTGGAAAAAGGTGGTTCTCATGCAGAGGTGCCACAAATAAAAGCTTCTTTGTCTTGTAGTACTTCCTACATTGGTTCCATATTCTGAGTGAGTAAAGCACAATTTGGTTGTTAGTATATAAGCGATGACTTGTACTTATTGGGATACAAAGTAAGTAATATAAAGAAGTACTGCAGGATTTTATTTCTATTGCGGACCAAGCATGTGTATGTTCATCTATTTGTGTCCATGTCCAGGTTTCTATAGCTTGTATATTCGCTGCCCAGTAATAAAATTGAAAGTTAGGTAGAGCCTTAGCTAAAGTTAGCTAGAGTAGAGGTCTTTGTATGGTCGCCCTTTGGATATGTTTTGAATTCCTAATAAATGAGGTTATGGTTGAATCTAAATTCTTAAAAAATGATTTATTGATGTAAATTGAAATGTTTTGAAATAGAAAAAGAAGCTTAGGAAGGATATTCATCTTAACAATGTTAATTCTTCCAGCAAAAGTGAGATGAAGAGTAGACCATCTATGCAAGTCTTGCTTAATTTTTTCTATGCAGACAGCGACATTTTTTTGATAAAGTGTTTTATGTTTACTTGTGATGTTTACCCGTAGGTATTTAAACTGATCTGTGATGATAAAAGACCAATCTAAATTTGGGTGCTTGACAATTCACTGGAAAGAGCACACTTTTGTTCAAATAATTCTGAGACCAGAAATGTTTTGAAATTCTGTAAGTGCTGTTAGGACTAAAGGCACAGTATTTTATGAGTCTGATATATACAGTACCATATCATCTTCATATAGAAAAATTTTCTGTCCAAGACCTTCTCTGATTATCCCATTTATCTCAGAAGCATTTTGACTGTGAACTGCCAGTGGCTCAATGGCAATTGGAAACAGCAGTGGTGACAAGGGGCATCCTTGTCTAGTACCACGCTCTAGTTTGAAGTAGTCTGAGTTAATGTTGTTACTACAAACTGAAGCTTAAGGACAGGTATACAGTAGTTTGATCAATGCACAGATGTTTGGGCCAAACCCAAATTTCTCCAATATGGTAAAAAGGTAGTTCCATTCAACCATATCAAATGCTTTTTCTGCATCCAAGGATAATAATATCTCTGGGGTGTTTGACTTTGTGGGTGAGTATATCATATTAAACAGGCATTGAAGATTGGAAGATAAGTGTCTACCTTTAATAAATCCTGTTTGGTATTGTGATATTACTGAAGGAAGCACTTTCTCAATCCTTCTAGCTAGGCCTTTAGAAAGTATTTTGACATTGTTATTCAAAAGTGAGATTGGTCTTTATGATGCACATTGTAATAAGTCCTTATTTTGCTTAGGAAAGACGTTAATTAGAGCTTGACGAAAAGTTTGAGGTAGACTTTTATTGTCTCTAGCTTCTGTATCTATCTATCTAAAAGGGAAGCTAGCTTAATTGATAATTTTTTATAAAATTCTAATGGACAGCCATCAGGGCCTGCTACTTTCCCACTCTGAAGTTAGTTTATAGCATCAAGTAATTCTGATAGTGCCAGAGGTTTATCCAATTCCTCTGCACTCAGAGTATCTAGCTGTGGTATCTGCAATGCATCCAGAAATGCTTTAGGGTGTGTCTTGTCTTCTTTAAGCTCAGTAGAATATAAGGACTTATAATAGTCTCTAAATGTGTATATTATTTTTTTATGATCAATGATTTTGTCTCTGTTGTTGTTATTTGCTGGGATTGCATTGCAAGCTTCTTGCTTGTGGATTTGTTGAGCTAAAATCTTATTAGCTTTCTCTCTGTGTTCATAGTGATGAGTTGTTCTGTTCCTTAGTTGTCAAGAGGTTGAGTTGCGAATGTGGAGCCTGTCTTTTCCTATGAAGTGCTTTATTTGGACACCTGGCATGTTCTTGATCTATTCTGGAAATTTTACTGATTAGCTCTGATACCTCTTTGGTTTCCAATTTATTTTTGTTAGTAAGATATGAGATAATCTGTCCTCTTAAAAAAGCCTTCAGAGTTTCCCAGAGTATTCTTGCAGAAACCTCCAAGGATGTGCTCGTCTCTAAAAAAAAATGGATTTGCTTGGATATAAATTCTGTACAGTTCTCGTCTGCTAATAAAAGTGAGTTAAGATGTCATCTAAGAAATAAGTATGTGGGGCATAGTGATTTTAGCCCCATGATCAGAGGAGCGTGGTCGGAAATAACATTAGCGTCGTACTTACAAGATTTAATCATAGGCAAGAAATTACTGCATGATCTATAAAAAAATAATCAGTTCTTGTGTAGCAGTAATGCACTGGTGAGTAGAAGGAATCTGCTCTTGAGTTTGGGTTTAAAAATCTCCAGGGGTCTGATAAGTTATGATCTGTTACAAACTGTGTTATTGTTTTTGCGGTGTTAGATGTCACTGCCCCTGTAGCAGGTGACCTATCTAGACCTGGATTTAAAACACAATTAAAGTCCCCAGCCATTATAATCTTATGTGTGTTCACATTGTAAATGGATGCAAATACGTTTTGGATAAAGTCCCTATCATCTACATTGGGTGTGTGGATATTTATCAAAATCATTTTACAGTTATGTGGTGGGCTGGTGCCCTACCTGGGATTTGTTTCTGTCTTGCGCCCTGTGTTGGCTGGGATTGGCTCCAGCAGACCCCCGTTACCCTGTTAGGATATAGCTGGTTGGAAAATTTACCTATGACAATCACATATCTCCCATCAGGATCAGATACTACATCTGATACTACAAATGTTATTGTTCTATGTACAAGAATTCCCACACCTCTAGTTTTCTTTGTAAAGCTGGAATGGAATATTTGGCCAGTCCAGTCTCTGTGCAGCCGAAACTGATACTTGCTTAATAAGTGGGTCTCCTGTAAAAATACTATTTTGGCGCTTATACTCGTTAGGTGAGAGAATACTTTTTTTTCTCTTTAATTCATCATTCAACCCTTTAACATTCCAGCTCACAAAGTTAACCTTTTGGTCATGAAGATCTTGCTTCTGAGCTTTTGCTGTCATTTTGTAGTCTTAACTTAAAATAAGACAGCTTTGACCTTAATTTTCAGTCTTCCCAGGAGTTATTGCTATGAAGGCTAATGTTGGGTTGGCACTTATAATTATAAAGATTAAAAGAATAAACCAAAGGTATGATGCTAAAAAAAAAGGTACACATACATACATATACATATACAGTATACATATACGCATGTAATTGCAATTAAAACATAAACAAAAAGTGATGTATAATAATGGTACCAGTATCATTGCAGGCGATACAGCCAGTAAGATCTTTTTTTTTTCATGCCTGAACAGAATGCAACCAACGATCATATTTCAAAAAAGTGTCGGGTCAGTTTTTTTAGATTTTTTTCTGCTTCCTCCAAAGAAGTAAAAATATATAGCTTGGCTTGAGTGTCCACTTTCAGTTTGGCAGGATACAAGAGGCTGTATCTGATCTTGGCTTTCCGTAAGCGCTGTTTAATGTTGTAAAATGTGGCACGTTTAGCTGCTGCTGAGGGTGACAGATCCAGCGTGGAAAGCAGCCCGGACACAGACAAGCAGACTCCGATGGTTCAAACCCAAACACACATTTCTTATACATTTACAACTATTTACAATACTGCACAAACCAGTGACCCAGCACCAATCACCCTTAGTCCAGGCCTCTCTCACTAATGCCTCTTTTCCTGACCACCTCCTCTCCTCTCCTCCGAGCTCCATCTTCTTCCACCCGACCCCAGGGAGGCGGCCCCTTTTATGTTCACCCGGATGTGCTCCAGGTTGCCTCCAGGTGTGGCGGAAGTGCGGACGGCCAAAGCTCTTCAGGCATCTAGGCATCCCCTGGCAGAGACCATGAGCCCCTATAGGGTTGAGCTTCCATGCTCTGTTCCCATGGTCCCCATAACAACCAGGGTGGCTGTCTTCTCGTGGTCAGGAGGAGGCGTAATCCCACTTCCGGTCCTCCCGGCTAGGTACTGCCCCCAGCCGCTCGCCACACCAAGAAAATACGAATATGGTTATTTTCAAATATAATCTCTTGTTTCTGTCTGAGAAGTAACATTATATGAAGTTTAAACTGTAATTTTTCAAAACGGACGATGCGAGTATAGGTTTAGAGGGATTTGATCCCCGTATGCAGTAAGCTGCTTCTATCTCGTTGTCTGATTTGAAGTCCTCTCCAATTATTTTAGAGAATAGCTCGGCTATGAATTTCACTGGGTTTGGACTTTCACAATTATCAAGGAGACCTTCGATTCTAATATTATTCCTTCTGCATCCATCTTCTAGTGCAGCAAGTCTTTCTCCAAGTGCTTTGCATTCAGAATTTGCAGCCATTGCTTTTCTGTCAGCGGCAGATGTCGGTTGTTCAGCTGTTTCAGTACGAGTCGTGAGTGTTTGCTGAACATCTTCCAACTGAGTGCCAAGTGATGTAAGTTTACTATCAAACTTAGATGCATTTTCCTGTATTTGTTCAATTTTTTTTTGCATACCTTTAAAGGCAGCCTAAGCGCAATTATTATTTACATGTTTTTCTAGGTCTTTAATACTTTGAAGCAGCTTTTCGTTTGTCTTGTGTATGTCATTTCTGTCTTTCTTTATATCTTTCTTTAAATCATTCTTGAGCTCTTTTATGTCTTGAGTGGTTGCCATCGCGGCGATCATTACCTTCAGCTCGGACACCTCATTTTGGTCTTCCCCGTGCGCCGCCGATGAAGTCAATGCTTCCAGCTCGCGAGGAGTGGTTGACAATGCAGAAGGCAAGGCCATTTTCAGTTTCAATAAATCTTTTGGAATCGACAAGCTATCCTGGCACGATTATCTTGTACAATCACTCCCACTTTGCTCTCGACAATGCACTAGCGTCCAGTCCCAGGAAATCTGTGATTTTTGCCTATCTGTTCCAGGACAGTTTCTGAAAGGCCTTGAACTTGGGCTTGATGCCTGTCTAGGCTTGAATGGAGCTTTAGCTGACTTTTTTCATGTTTTTCTGAGGTCTATTTCTGCCGGTCATGTTAATATATGTGCTTGGATATACTGTAATTGAGCCTCCTCGGGTTAAGTAAATACAGGATACCTTGGGATGTTAAAAAAAGAGAAAAAATAACATTGGTGGTAATGGAGTTCTGCTTCAGATGTCCATCTCCCGTACCGGACGAGACCAACTGCCTTCCAATGGTGGGCTTTATGCGTGGGCATACATGCTACATAAGTGTCTCGGTTTGAAACTTTGAATTCCTGGTCACCCTATAATTTACCATCAGAGTGCCAACATTTGCTTGATATCCATAATGGTCACTCACTGTAATAAAGGTTGCCTTTCCCTTCTGTTATTTCCTAACATTTGTTATAACTGAATAGCTTTGAAAATTCTAACGACAGATATTCTCTAGCAAAGAAAGAAGTAAATATAAAAAGATTTTTTGGTTATGTTAATTTGCGGTTGCAAGTTGTCACGGTGTGTGAATATGTGGTGTGTGGGTAGGTGTGTATGTGAGTGAGAGTGGTCCCTGTGCACTCCTCTTCTCAGCCTTTTGCCCAGTCCTGATGAGATAGCCTTTGGCCAGCGAAACCTTATATTGGATTGAGAAGCTTCTAGAACCTATACTTGCTGACCTCCGAGTCAGTGCCTGCACAACCCCCAAAGGCACCTGTAAACATTTTCTAACTTGCATCTCCCTACCATGGATACGCACACAAAGACATCACATTCTCTTCAGCCAGACACGTTATCTGAGCCACCATCTTGAAGCAGGTGACTTCTGATTGTAAAGGCGTCCAGGATGCAGCCATCGGCTTGACCGGTGATTTTGACAGAAGGCCTCTGGTAAGGACCACTCTTCACAACTTTAACTGTGTTTTAATATGATTACTAGTTTGTCTTTTTTATTACCTAGTTAGTTTGATTGGTCTAAATATATTCATGCCGCAATATTATTCAAGACTTATTGTTTATTACCTGGAAATGTTTTTTTTGTTTGTTTTTTTTTTTCCAAGTCCTGATTCATTTGTGTGCTCCATTTTACAGCTCTCATGTATATTTACATAATATTGTTTATGAAGTGTCTGCATGAAGTATTGGGACAGCTCAGCTATTAGCTAAACAAACAAGCTACACATGGACTGAATGAGAAATATGACAAATGAGATGAGACCATTCTCATAATTTTTGCAAAATAATATTTTTAAGCTGGATGAGGCTGTATTTAAACTACCTACCCAAAGTTTGAAATTGACAGTCATATTGGTCATTGTTATGTCATTCAATAGTAACTGTATATTTAAATAAAATAGAAAAGACACCAAAAATTGTTTAACAATTCTATTGAATGTGTCAAGTATTTTTAGCGTAACGGTTAGATAATGAGAATTAATTCAGCACTCACAATTACAGGGCATTCTGGAGATTAACTGTATGGTGGTCAGCGCTCTTTCAAGCGGTCTGCTGTATTTCAGTTCGTCTGATGGTATTTGAAGGTGGGCTGCAATTCCAAACCTCTGACTTCCACCTACTATACAAGGTAAACAGTCAAGGTGTCCTACGTATCCTTTGGCTAGACTCGGACCCATGACCAGCTTGTCTCACCTTCCACTGTGCTCTGTTGTAGAAAAGAACGTTCACGTTGTCAGAGGAGCTGTACAGTTAGGGGGTATGATAACTATAAGTACAATGTATGTACCCTTCATTAAAGCTCCATGCTATTATTATTATTGTGATCAACTTTTTATTGAGCAAACACAAATTGACAGGAATAAACGGACATAAAGTAACCCAACACACCCACCCCCACCCAGCTTGAGCCAAGGTATAAAAAAGTACAAATACAGCTGCATCTCGTAAATTTAGTTCTAAAATGTGTGCCACTTCCACACCAATGTAATGCTCGACTTTCCAATAAAAAAAAATTACACTGTGAATGTATAATAATGTGATATTGTCTTGCTTAGATACATATGTGATGCCCGGGTTGCCCACAGCTGGCATAACCTTCAACAAGGACATCACAAATCAATAGGTAGTGAGGCAGACAAGCGAGACTTTAAAATCAGAGAATCACAGACAAAGTATAACAATGTGCAAAAACAGAGTGTACACCGTTCAAATAAATAGATAACACTAGCCAACCCGCGGCGTAGCATACTCCACATAATTATTGATAGGTGAACACTTCCTGAAAGACACAGTTGTCAAAATGGGGTGGGTTTGAGGATACGACTGTGAGTGAATGAAAAGATGGAACTCTGGAGAGAGCAACATACAATTGTCCGTGACTGAAAACTGGAGGACCGCCAACGTGCCCCCACCTCCCAGAGCAAGGGCTGGGGCTGAACGGTGGTCGGGGCGGGAGGGCGGAACGGGGGTAGAGGGGAAGGACGCCCTTTCCGCCTCTCCGGAGAGAGGGCGGGAAAGCGGGCCCAAGAGGTTTCGGGTCCTAACCATCCAATGATGGGTCGGCACAACCGGTAATGATCCTTCCGCAGGTTCACCTACGGAATTATGACTTTTACTTCCTCTAGATCAGGGGTGTTGAACTCCAGGCCTGGAGGACCGCAGTGGCTGTAGGTTTTCATTCTAACTCTTTTCCTAATCAGTGACCAGTTTTCACTGCTAATTAAATTCTTTTCCCCTTCATTTTAATAGCTCAGTTTTTAAGGATTCAGTCCTCTGAATTGATACTTTTCTTCATTAAATGACAGCCAAACAGAAATGAGATGTGAAACGAGCCAACAGATGCCCAGCTAAATCGGGGCTTCAAACTCCAACCAATTTCACTCCAATCACTTTCTTAATGAGAAACCAATTCTTGCTGTTAATTAAACTCATTATTTAATTCCACGGCTTGTTGCTGTTCTCA